>NW_010227495.1:12319-17610 GCF_000690775.1 Eurypyga helias | reverse complement strand
CGGGGACGGGCGCGGCCGCGCCCCACGGAAGCTGGGGAGGAGCCTGTTGATCGAAAAATGCCCAAGCATGATCCAGCCCGGTCTTAGAATCTAGATGGGGAAGAGTTCTTCGCTCTCCTGGCACCGAAGCCGGTTGTTGAGTTTAATGCGAGGCTTTCTTCAGAAATGTCAGTTTCTGAACAGCGGGGGGTGCCTGGGCTGCTACACGCCTAGGCTCTGAACCTGTGATTGCACCCACAGATGAGGAGAAGGGAGCAGGGTGCAATGCATCCCCACATTTTATCTTTCCCAGCTTCATGCTGGCTGCAAAATTTATAGATTCATTAACCTTTTTTTTTTTTTTCCTAGGTATGACTGGTAGCCGGAAATGTCGACAGTGTTTTTGCCATAATGACCGAGTTTTCTGTTGCACTTCGGTGTGCTTGGGGGAAAGGATCTGAGTAGTCTTGTATCGTAGGAAGGAAATACTCTGCATTAAAACCAAGTGGATATTTTCCTCTGCTGTCCAATGCAGTGGCACCACCACCAAGGTTAACAGATGTCTGCCAGACAATTCCAACAAGCAGAAGCTCAAAGTTGTTCTCGTGCATTACTGATGTCAGAAATCTGGAGCTGTCGTATTAAATGACAGTTACATTTTCACTGGATTTTTTTTACTAGAAAATACATTGCTGGTATGAATTGACTTAAAAATTGCAAGCTTAAGGAGCCTTTCACAATTATACGTTTACACAGTCATATACTCTCTAGGCACTGAAGCAATTTGAAATTATGATTTTATGCACTACCCAAGAAGCAAATGTGCAATGGCTTCTGCACATTACAGGGGAAACGTTCAATTTTACCGACTCTAGGCAGAAATTGCACAAAGTAAGGTTTTAAAAGGACTCAGTTCCAAGTCTAAAATATACATTGAATCTGCCTTTTTTTACTGCCACTGAATTCAGTGGATTTAGATAGTTCGCACCTGCTTTCTGAAGGAGGAAGTGTCAACCTGATTTTATTAAGTCTAGCTGAGCACATGGCTATGATTAAAAAAATACTTTTTAAAGAGTGAAAATGCAAGAGATCCTGTCTATTTGGGTTCTATTTAAACATTTGACCCCATCTAGTGTATGACAATATTTATCTGGGAATAGAAGCAATTTTCACCTCTCAAAATACATATTTAAGAGCATTTAGTGAAGTATATAAAATTCTAGATGGCCTACCACCTATAAAAATACTCAGCAGCCAGGGTTCAGGGCTTATTTTAATTATTTGTCCATGCTTACTGTTCTGCTAATTTATGAATAGAGCTGATCATTAATGCTGTTACAGTAGAGACATACAGAATAAAGAATTTTATGACCTAGTCATTAACTGACTTGGATCATTTGAGTTTTCCAAAAGGAAAAGTGACAAACACTCAGTGAATTTATTTATTTTCTGTGACATAAATTGATTTCCAGTTCTCAATTTGTACTTTATTTTAATTGAGCACAGTTCTAAAATTCAATATTTTTAAAACATAGCATAGGTAGTGGTTTTGTTATTAATGGTGTCTTAAATGGGCATTTTTTTCCATTATAACGAGATAGGGCTATCTCTTTTAACAAAATACTCCATAGCAAGTTCTTACCTTTCTACAATTGCTGTCTACAGTGAATACATTTTAATACCTATTACTCGGTTATTATGCAGAATATGTAAGTTATTTCGGTAAGTTGGCCAGATTCATGCTTATTTAAAAAAAACAGAGAAATTTTTACTAGCAGAGTTAAGATTTAAGCAATGACAAGGAAGCAGTACTCAGATTCATCTAAAATCTGGATGAGGAGGGTCTGTTCTGCTGCAGCTGACTGTTGCCCCCTCTACCTCAGGCCAAGGAAAAAGCAGAGAGATGCACCCAGATATGCAGAGTGGGGGACACTTCTCTCTCCCTGTCCAACAGAGGAGCACAACAACCATGATCCCTGTGCACATATGAAGGTAAAGGTTGATAACTGCTTTCTTTAACATACAACCCATCTGTCCTTACCAAGTGACACCTAACTTTGGCCTTTATCTGCAGGTTAACGCCGCTTGTGTCATACTTTATCACCTTGGATCTTTTTGCATTTTGAATTCTCTCACTTCCTTTCCCTAGCAGCTCCATACTCGGTCTTTTCACATGTAATTTTTTTTCTGAAAGCACTTGTGTCTTTTTGAATAGCTGCCTGTACTGCCCCATAGAGGAAGACACTTAGGATGGAAGCAGATCTCAGACTCTGAATTTTTCCTTCCTCAACTCTGGTCATCTTCAGTTTTCAATGTATCACCCTGAGACCCAGACTTGGGAAGGGACACTTTAAAATCACCAGCTGGATGTAAGTTAGACTCACTGACCTTTCATGTGTCTTTCAATCATACAGCTTCTGTGGGAGATCAGGCTGCTTTTAATTAAGTTGCAGAGGTATGGCATGATCACAGATACAAGGCACTAGCCCACCTAGAAAATCCAGCATAACATTTTTTGCTTCACAGAGAGAAAAGAGGGTATGATCCACTACACAAGGAAAATGTCCAGTGATCCACATTACATTGGTGCATGTTACGTTGGTCTAAAACAAAGATGTATCTAGTTTGAAAAGCAGAAGCATGTAAGAGAATTTGTAACACATCCCTTTGGCACTTCATATTGCAAATAATGTGTGATCCGTCCTCGTATACAACAAAGAAAAATATAACTTCTACTGGAAAGTCAGTGTTACTGATCTCCAACCACGTTGTTTTTAAGATGCTGCCAATCTCACAAGCTCAGCAAAAAAGTCATAAAGTCATAAAAAAGGGTATATCATCAGAGCAAATACGTCTCTTAGGTGTTATATTCAACAACACAGTATGAAGTTGTCTGTTGAAAACTCCTGAAGTATCAGAGATTTTAAGTGGAGGCCAAATTTCCTTAGCTTAGTTCAGAAACATTTCTGTCTATATCAAGTCTTCCTAATAAAAAGTCCATTGGCATTCTGCTCAGACACAAGGCTCTGCCTGCCACATGGGATCTTCCTTTCCTGTAACAGAACTGAATAAGGTCATCTGTTATGTAGGCTCTGGAAAACATTTATTTGTTTGTTCATTTTAGCAGTTAAGGAGCACTTCCATTAAGAGCTCGGATGGACAAGGAGAGAGTTGGAAGCTCACGCTATGTCATGTCTACTTTAAAAATAGATGCATGTGTTAAGATCAAAGGTCAGAATTTGTGGCATTAAAATGTAATCTTAGTATGCAAAGAGAAAAGAATTTATGTCTTTGTAAGACAAAACCTGTTCAGTATTATAACTTTTGGATGAGGGTTTATCCGTTCAGAGTTTCAGAAGTTTATTTTCTGCCTGATTCACTTACTTATTTCAGTCTGCCTGAAAACCTATTATATGAACATCTTCTGTAGAATTAAACACTATATTGAACTGAATCTGCTAAAATTATACACTTACTCACCAAAATACTCCATTGAAAAGTACTGTAAAATCATAGATAGAGTAAGCCCTAGAGAAAAATACTCACTGGTGTGGTGATGCCCTCTCTATCAGTGAGAAAACAATAAATTGTGTGGCATGTCCTGCAGTTAACAGTTTTATGCTTTGAAAATCCAAAGCGAGCAGATAACTTTAAAATCAGAGAGAGCTGACAGTTTCCTTATGGTTCAAAATCCTCTTTGGCATATCAACTGCCTGAAATTTACAGAACATCTGCAGTAGGAAGAAAGTCAAGGAGAAGGGGACAGACATACTACTATACTTCATAAACTGGCATGCATAAATACGCTGCCTTTCCATGCAGTTTCACTGATTTTCTATTATTTCAGTGTTACTCAGCTCCCTGTGATATTTCAGAACTATTTTCATCTCACTTACAAGTCAGTGCTTTTATTCTCCATGTCACAGATTGCATTGTTAAAGCAATAGTGTTGCCACAAATACCTTTGCTAGATCTCACATCTTGTCCTGCAAATCTGTATTAAACTACCTTCTTGTACAATGCAACCATTTTATCATGCCGCTCATCATGGTTTTGCAATCCTCTGCTGAACTCTCTGTTGAATTCAATATATCTGGCTAGATCTGTATTGTATTTTAAAACTACCCTTGACACTGGGCTTACTGCCAGATTTACTTGCTATCTATGCTACGTACTTGACATAGTGTCACTTGCACTGGCTCTGTAGTAATTCTGCTGATACTGCTGGGGGAAGGACGGTGTAGGTTTGTACTTTGCACTTCAGCATCATGCCAGCTGCAGTGTGGACTCGCCTCAGCACGCCTTACTTGGCACAGCCACTTCCATTTATCTCATCTGCAGGAACACTGTATTAACACTGCATAAAATCCTACGAGACATCTATATTTCTGCTGCAGTTACCTGTAGTGGTAGTCCGTGTATGGAGTAGTGGAGTCTTTGAGCAGTCTGGATGTCAAATTGATCCTGAGATGAGACTAGCCAAGCATTACCCATATGTGAGCTGATTAGTTCACAACTGTGTTGATGCTGTATGTTTGAATGATAGTCTGTTTTTTTGCAGCAGTGTGCATGGAAATAGGAGTGACTGGCAAAAAGTTCCTGGAATTTCCTGGAAGAATAAGGCACTCCTCACCTGGCTGGTTTTGCTTCCTTGCAAGGCTTGAAAACGAGCTAATACCGATAATGTTTTTAGCTTTACTTCTAATGTTATCAGCCCATGTGACCCATGATACCTCAAAATAAAAAGCACATTATTGGATCAATTCTCTGTCCACTATCTGATTCTGCAGCTTGATAGGTGTTTTAGAGCTCCACTATTAATAATTGATTCAATACTATGTCACTTAGGCTATATTTTGATATCCTAAATTCCTTTCATGCATAACACCAGTTGTAATAAGATAGTAAAATGTGATAGTAATAACCACATTGATAAAATATATGAATATAAAAGATAAAATATAAACAAAATCAAGAGCATACTGAATAACCATATGATTGTTTTCACTGTGATACGTGAAAATAAGATGTCTTAGATTTTTTTCAGATATGGTAGCCCTCATATTTCTATCAATATGAACAATTACATCCTCCTTCATTACTGGCATTAAATGTGGTATGGTAGTTTTGTTAAAGCACATTCTGTTAAATATCATTCATTAATGATCTGATTATCTTTCACTTTTGAATCAAAAAGTGTAACAGACAAAGTTGTCAACATTTAGCAATTATTTCTTCAAGATCAAGTATTAGAATCATAGAATCATAGAATGGTTTGTGTTGGAAGGGACCTTAAAGACCATCTAGTTCCA
>NW_010227495.1:0-12290 GCF_000690775.1 Eurypyga helias | reverse complement strand
TTGCTCAAAGCCTCATCCAGCCTGGCCTTGAAGACATCCAGGGATGGGGCATCCAGAGCTTCTCTGGGCAACCTGTTCCAGTGCTTCACCACCCTCTCCATGAAGAATTTCTTCTTTATACCTACTCTAAATCTCCCCACTCCCAATTTAAACCTGTTAGCCCTTGTCCTGTCACTACAGGCCGTTGTAAAAAGTCCGCTGTTTCCTTGTAGGCCCCCTTTAGGCACTGGAAGGCTGCTATAAGGTCATACAGGATTTGCTATTGCCATCATGTCTTTTCAAGGCACAGAATTACTTGGAATTACACCAGCTGTTGGTCCAGAATTTCAGTTAAGTTTCCTTTTGAGACAGGTTTATTACCAAAAATTTTTTTAAATGTTTATGTAAATTTATATACTTATGCTTTTCCAGTCAGACAGGATCTCACCAAATAGTTGAGTTTTTTTTTCATCCCCTGACTTCAAGTTGGCTAATGACAGTGGTAGAGATGTTAAATCATATCTCATAGAGCCCATTTTGTTGACTGAATATTGATGAACCTGAAAACTTACATATTTCCTTTGTGATATAATTGATCTGCATATCTTGCAGTCACTATTCCATCATCTTTATATACATTACGTTTTGTAATTAAAGTTTCTACTTAATTTTTCTTTTCAGTCAGTGTTTGGTCACATGAGACACGAGTTGCCACAGTGAAGATAGTTTTAATTGTTGCCTCTACTGTGCCTTTTGCTTGACCCACAGTTTATTTTTACATCTTTGATGACTTGCATATTTTGGATCAAATAAGCATTAGTCACAGCTATTCCTGAAAGAAATCTCTGTGCAACTCCTTTGGATTGTGTAGTTTCTCTCCAGTTCAGCAGAACTCCTCTAGCTCCTGTAAACCTGTCATATATTCAGAAGTCACTTCATACATTTTTATTTTGTTTTTAGGGCAGAAATGTTTCATAAGAAGTTGCATTTGGGGGATCTGTAGATTTTCCAGAATCTCAACAAACCTTTTGCACTCAGACTTGGAAGAGGTCATACATTACCCAGCAGGCAGTACCTTTTCATGTAGTCATATGTCAAAAGTGACACCATTTGCTCTTCATTCATGCTGTCAGTAGTTATGGACATTTCCAGTTTGTCTAATTGGTTGACAAAGACCTAGTGAGCCATCAGACAAGTCTAGGTTCCACAAGTAACCATTTTTTAAAAGTTTGAACATTTTTTCTTCTGCAAATGAGCTGTTTATTCATAAATGAGTGGCTGCCAGTTCAGCTTGCTTCCCAGTCTCGTTGCCATTTCTGCCATGCTCTGCTCTGCTTTATTGGCCATGATTTGGTATTCTGTCTCTGGTCTCGGCTATTTTGGCTTTTGTTTTTTCACACAATATCTGTAATAAATGTATACGTGTGAGTTGATATTACTAACATCTAATAGTAGACACTAGATGTAATATTATATCTATCTGCTGACTGTAGCCATGGTAGAAAGGCCAAGCTGTTCTGAGCAGCCATTTGTGTGGAGTGTGTGAGCCATGGAAGTTCACACATGACTCAAAGAAGTGCTAAAGCATCACCCTGGAGGAAGGGCTTTCCTCAGGAGGAGGAAGGATTGCAGAGAGAGCAGGTTACATTTAGGGCTGGAAGAGTTATGATGAGATACCTGGTTCCTTGCAGAAGGACCAGCCTCTCCCCATCAGTACACTGAGGTAGCCTTTTCCACACTGCACAAGATGTACATTGTGCTCAAGGACTTTTGGTAGGATGTGACACGTCTTACACAAATGGGAATAGTTCAGTTTATTGAAATGTACTGTCAATTGGTTTTGGTTTTGTTTGGTTTTGTTTGTTTTGTTTGTTTGTTTGTTTGTTTTAATGTAACTCGTGCATGGAATCACAAATGCTATCCAATTTCTCATAATTTTATTAAATTAAGAACTGCATGGTATCTAATTTGTAAACTATTGACTTTTTGTGATAACCAAAGCACTAGTTTACTGATTAAAATGGAAAGTATTTGATGGATTTTAATAATCAGGATGATGAAACACTTCTTCAGCTATGAAAGATAAATTGAGATCATCCCTCTTGTCACATTTTGAGAATGGAACTGAGCTTGCAATAACTGTCCTTTTTCTCTCCAGTTTTACCTACCTTTTAGTCAGCTCCTTGAAGACATTAAATTCAGCCATGGCAATATTTAGATTATAAGAAGCTTCAAGAAATATTAACTAATAATATTTTTCTTGATACACCTGTCTTTGTGCTGCAAAACCCTCTGAGCTGTTTCAGGATCCTAGAAATAACAATGCATGTGAAAAGTTTGCTCTGTACAAGTGGGTTATTCCACCAGGGAAAATTTTCCCAGGAGCTGGGGGTGGCAGCAAGCCAGTTGGAGGCATCACTTTCACCAAGAAGAACATGGTCCTGCAGCAATCAGATCAGAAAAGCAGATCAGTTCATGAACAGCCAAGTCTCTAGTGGCATGGCAGATCCAAGGTCAAGGCATGCAAGTTGGGACAGCAGGTCAGGGTTAGCATCAGCAAAGTGTCTTACTCCTCAGTGATCCCTGTAACATAGCTCAAAGACCAGTGGCAAGAAGGACCTCCCTGGCAGGAAGGGCCCTGGTAAGGCACCTCTCAGCTCCTCTCCCACAGCCAGGGTCAAGCTCAGCAGCTGCAGATTGCCAGGACTGGCTACCAGCACAGGCAGCCAGACCACCGGGTAGGAGCAGCTTGCAGACCCCGTTGATGCACGCTGGGTTTTGACAGGAGGTTTGTAATTGTGTAGGACAAAGTATGAAACATAGCTTTGGCAGATGTATCATCAGGTCAACAAGTTAGCCTTCAATCTTTAAAAATACAAATAGATTATTTAAAGCTAAGCCCTGTAGTATTAATTTAAATACAAATACAATGGAGTTCTTACCCTCTCTTCTCCTTTGTCTGCATGAATATCTACCGGAATCAACAAGGTGATCATATTTTGCCTTTGCATTTTCCTTTGACATGCTTTCCTCTTTTGCATGCTTTCTAATCTACATTGGAAAGTGTAGTTCCACTCTTACAAGGTTTATCAGCAAACTGTAACACTGAGGAAACTATTAGAGATTTTTAAGAAGAAAAGAAATATCTTCTGTCTGCTCTTTCACTGTTAGTGTTCATCTCCATTGTATCTATTTTTACATCAATCACCCCAGTCGTACATGTCCCAGTTCTAAACATTTTATGATAAGGATGTAATTCACTAACTCAAGTGCTCTTTCAAAAGCTTTCTAACTTGATTACTTTCATTTGGAACAGCTGCCTGACAAACTTCTGCATTAGCAGCTAATGAATGAAATGTGGTTTTCATTCCTCAGGAGATTCGTAAGTTTAATTACAGGAATACTTAATCCATGACAGATTTTGCATTAACTAAAGAATTATGCCTTATGGGTTCTAAAATGAGTAGGTCTTGAAAGCTAGGGCTAAAATATCCAGTAATTTGAACGGGGATTTAGTAATAAAGAATGATTCAATGGAATATGCAGGGCCAAAATTATTCCCAAGGTGTTTCTCAGTGGGTTCAACTGAACAGCATTTGCAGTGTTACGAGGGGTGCCAATAGCTAAAATCCTTTCCCTTTCTCCTAATAATCCTTGGGGATTACTTCAAAGTGGAATGACCATATGCATTATTTGGGGTTTAGAAAAGGAAAGGCAGAGCATAACACCAGTGCCGACCACAGGATTATGGCTTTGAGCTGTCTGTGTTGCTAGGCACAAAGCCCTATCTTCGCTAAAAATTTACAGCAAAACTCCGTGATGACCAGCAACTGCCAGGTGTGTGAATTAGCAGTTGTAATACAGATTCTAATTGTTAAAACAAACAAACAAACAAACAAAAAATTAAAAAAACTCCAACCTTGTACTAAAATTAAAAGAAACTAATTTTGGAAACTGGATGTCAGTTTTTCAAATAACTGCGTCTGGTTGACTCTAGTCTTAATGTCATAGTAAATACATAATTCTCTTGTCATTCTATTTTTTCAACTGAATGACATTAAAATGAGTCATACATTTGTTTTTTAATAGTTTATTAAATGTAGCAGGCCCTATGCTCTCTAGTGTATTGCTTTCATTGATTTCATTGTACGGTTTCAAGGTCTTGCTGTCTCCTCTACTGAGAATATGTGACAGCTTTATTTATTAAACACAGAGAGACTGGTGGTGGACCCATGGCAAAATACGGTGATTTATGGGATGCAGAAAGAATGATTTCCATTTAAATTCTACAGATCCCTGAATATACAGATTCTGAATGTAATTGTGGGAATTGCCAGCAGAACAAGTACACTGCAGATAACACAAGGATAATTGTCACCCACTGCCTGGCTGTGTAAATAAAGACTCATGTGAAAAAGCCACTGGCAATTCACTGATGGTCCTCATTCATATCTGGAAACTGATTTTATCTAGAAACAGTTTTTAGAAACTCCTTTACTGACACTGGTCTTTGTCTGCCAAAGCAAGGCAGAGATTATCTTAGATGTTGTCTAAGAAGAACAGTACTTGTACAGAACATCATATAGAGAAGTTCAAGAAAAATAGTCTATAGGATCAACATTTTAGTTAGAGAACTTCTTTTTGTTTAATGTTATGAGCTAACTAAATAAAGTGAGTGAGCTCAAAAATATTTGACTATTTTGCTTTCTTGTATGCCACATTCCTCTATAGCACAAAAGGAAGACAAAAAGTCTTTAAAAATAATCAGTACATCTGGAAAAAACTTCCTACCTCAAGGTAGTTCAGAATATACCTGACAAATGGCAGAGGGACTCCTCATTGTAGCAGAGATATGCTAGTATAAAAACAAACTAAGACAATGGTGAGTCATACTTCATGTTGTTTTGAACTATGGATTTAAAAAAAAAAAAACAAAAACCCAAAACCGTTTGTTAATGGCAGATTACAGGTATTTGGGCAGATTTAAGCTTCTCATCACAGAAATTGGATTTTTGTGGACAGCAAAATGGAAATGGAGTCATATTGCTTATACTCCTCCACAGGTTTTCCTCCTCTTACAACAGGCTATGGCTTTGTTATTGCAGAGACATGTGACCGATTACACTGCTTTCACATGCCATCAATAAATAATTTCCTCTCATATCTTTAATTTATTATTCTAATGAAATGCTTGGATAGAAAATGAGATTAATGCAAATGGCTATCTTTTTGCTGAAAATCTGTAGAATTACAAGCATTTGCAAAAAAAATTTTTTTGTGTAATTCCAGGAGAGAGTTCAAATGTCTCTGTCCTCTGAGCAAATGAGAACTAGATTCCTATGTGCTTGCAAGAGGTGGATTTAAGACATAATCCTCTTCTCGCTGTTCCTCAGTAGTCAATTTAGGCATGTGGTGGTGCATTTCTTCCCCTCTTAGCTCCTGGACTGCTCTGTGGCCTTAGAAATTCCCATCAAACATTCACTATCGTGCGGGGGATTTGGTGGTTGTGTCCCTTATCACATCAAAACATTCTTGCACTGCCAAGGTGGGGGAATGGTATTGGCTGTACTAGAGTTCAGTGGCCTAGTTACAGTGGGGGATGAGAGTGAAACCAAGCCAAAATAAGCCACCAAGAGGTGTGACTCAAAAACAGGTGTTTGGGGTTTCTTGTTGGGATTTTTTGGTAGGGTTTTTGGGTTTGTTTTAGGTTTTTTTTTTGGGGGGGGGATTTTTTTGTTTTGTTTGCTTTTTTGTTTTGGGGTTTTTTGTTGCTTTTTATAGAACGGTATTTACTTATTTCTTTTTTTTCCCCTCTCATTTCTGTTGCATCTTTTCACTAGTCACAAATAGTATCAAATATGGTATAGCAAAATAAATTTTAAAAGTGGTAAATCTTATACCAGAGCTAAACATTTGATTTCATTATATTCATGTATATTCTTTCACAAGCTTAAACATGCTACTGTGGATCACAGGGTATAATTTATTTGAAAATTATTTTTAAAATTGTATTATCTGCTTTAGGAACTGTATAACTTTTGCTTTGTAATAAAGGAATTTTGTAGTATTTTCAGCACAGTTATGGTATAATGGGTGTGAGAGATAAAATAGTTTTGATTTCAACAACCAATCCTTTGCTCAAAATTATAATCTAACTTACAAATTTGGGTTTAACTCTATGGTAAGTACTTGCTTCTTAAATCGGCAGTTCTTGACCAGGAAAGCATCTGCTGAACACATCAATGGTACTTCCTTCTGCCTGAATAAGCGGCAAAAAAACCCCTCAGCATTCTGTCATAGACAGCCATTTTGGGAAGTACATAAAGAAGCATATAAAAGAGAGACTGTTCAGAAGTGCTAGACCATGGTGACCCCTTCCGTTCTTATCCAGCAGTCCTCTCCTTTACCCATTATGTACTTAACGATTACATTAACGTCTACCATAAAGCATGATGTTGGAGTAAATACTGTTTGGTCTTGCTGCTTGGTAAACTGCAAAACTGAAACTTGCTTTTTTATTCTGGCAGTTCTGTAAAGAATATGGTATTCAGAAATATAAGCAAGCTATGAATCTTCCTATATTTTTCATTGCTTCAATATTTCATTGATTTTTAAATCAATGAAAGGGATAATCAGAGGATCAAAAGTTGACACAAGTTCTAACATACTGTTAGATCTGTACAGCAGAAAGAAACAAGAAAAGATAATGAAGTTAAGTATGTTACATACTACTCTTCTATGAGAACCTGTTGTCATACCACAGTTAAGATAGAAGAGAGCCTTATGATGCTCAGTGTTGAAGAGAGTCACCCTTTCAGTACTCTATGCTACTGCTTCTGGCTGAACAAAGCTGGCATCACTCTGCAATAGAGGATGACACTCTGCAAGTAGTGCATCAAAACAGGCTACCAAACAGGCTTAACACAATCAGACTTAAATCAAACTGAGACAGTATAGAATTTGGTTTAAATAATATTATACTTTATTTTAAAACTTCTAAAAAGTAATGCATTAGAACCTATGATGTAGAATTTTAAATTTTCTGCTATATTTTATACTCATATAGCAGTCATTAATAAGAGTAAAGAAGCTAAGGAGGTTTAGATTAGATATCAGGAAGAAGTTCTTCATGGAGAGGGTGCTGAAGCACTGGAACAGGTTGCCCAGAGAAGCTCTGGATGCCCCATCCCTGGATGTCTTCAAGGCCAGGCTGGATGAGGCTTTGAGCAACCTGGTCTAGTGGAAGGTGTCCCTGCCCATGGCAGGGGGGGTGGAACTAGATGATCTTTAAGGTCCCTTCCAACCCAAACCATTCTGTGATTCTGTGATACGATTCTATTTGTTAGTCTATATGCATGCCATAAAGTACTGTAATAATCCTTTCTGTGCTGTAAGCGCTTTTCCCCATAAGGTGTGCTCATTTTGTCTGCCTGTTGTTGATCTGCTGCTAACCTTTTCACAAAGGTTTGCAATGTCTTCAGAATTTGACACTCAAGCAGTCAGTTTAACAAATAAAAGAGCATGGATTATGACAAAAAACCTCAGCAGTGATGTTAGCATAAACCTTTTAGTTTTGAGTTTGTTTGGAAGGCTTTCTTCCGCTCCACTCTCTTTCATGTTATGTTCCATCAGTAAAGTCCTCTGCAGAAGAGTTGTTTTTTCTCCCAATCACTGTCAAGTCTTTATTTCTTAAAATATGTATTCAGTATCATATATGAAATGTAAGCTACATTTAAAAGAAATATTACTCATGGTTTCTCTCTAGAAAAAACTGTGTCAGAATATCTTTATATTTTGAATCTTTACTTACTATGTTTCATACCACATATCACCCATGTTCATATAAAACTAAGAAAAACTATCAGACTCAGCATTTATATTCCAAAATGAATATAAAATAGATTTCAGTCATGTTTTACAAATCATTTACTTAGAAATTGGTCTCAAGAGGTAAAAAATGATTAGTGAATAATAATGATCAAGTGAGGAAAGATAGAATACATATCTGAATGTAAATATCAAGTACCTAAAATATTATTATGGATAACTATGTGTAAATACTGGTGATTAATGTTACTGTTTTCTCATACAATAGCTTCTATTCACTGTTCCTTAATAGTGTATTATTAGGTTAATTAAAGTTTCATTTTCCCAGATAAGATCACCTCATGCACTTCTTTGGTTAATAAGACATATGCTTTCTTAGAATTATCTAAAAAATACAGAGGATCAGTAATCGTAGATGGATTAAAACCTTCATCCACCAGTCGAATTTTTTGTTGTTTGAAAGTTCCAGTCATTTCCATTTTTTCCTATAGAAGAGAGAAAGACTTATTATTCAATAGAAGAGCTTTTTTCTTTTGCTCACATTCACATTTGGTTTTGAAAATCTTACTTGATATAAGGTTAATACTGTTTATTCTTGTTATATTAGAAAACTATAAATTCTGAGCTGCTATGGACAAACACTTGGAGACATGGTGGAAAAACATTACTTTCTACATCACTGTGCAGTGTCTCATCACAGCATCTCATCTGGTGTAGCCCCAGCCTGCCCAAGACAATGCCTCTTCATTTGTTCGCATTATAAAACTACACATCGTAAAGAACCTGAGAGTTAAAACTGTAATTATCAAGAACTTCTTACTGACAAAACTCAGGACATTCTCTGTATCTATTATTGTCACCCCAAATAAAGTGTTTAAACAATCACATACTAAATCAGCAATACTCATACTCAGACAGGTCCAAATAAAGGCAGAACTTTACCACACATTTTATGTTTTCAAGCTTCTTTTTACTGTCACTGTGTCCCTTGGAAAAAGCACGGGAAGGCATCTCTAGTAACACTTTTTCCTCTATCCTCCCTAACTCTTCTCAGCTCCACTTTATGACCTCTCTCCATTACCTTCTCTTCTGCCTTTACTTTTTTAGATATATATGAAAAAAAGTCTCTGAAAATCATCTGCCAACAACTGAGAGCGCCATTTTATCTACTCCAGATCTATGTCCAGACTGTATCTACTTGCTTTGGTTGGTCTAAGAAACATTCTGACATCTTCTAAAGTATGGTTACATGTCAGAACAACCTCAATAGGTTTTAAATTTTTTCTCTGAAAAGTCTCACCTACTACCTTCTTTCTTGGTTGATGACAGCAGTACCAATGGCAATTCATCTTTAGTTGTAGGCATTTAAATTCTAAATCAAAGTTCTAGATACTTGATATCCAGGCTACATCCAAGATTCAGATTCCTTCTGCTCAGCATAAATGCCCTTTTGTACATCTATACAGACCATGGAGGTGACAGTAATAATGTACATTTTACATTCACCTTTTTAATTTACCTAGTACCAATTCAAATACTTTAACTTCTGTCATTGTATTACACAGCAAATGTTATTCTATTTATTGTTCACAATCAAGTCCCTAGCTTTAGTTCTACTTCTCTGTTCTCTCATTTCCACTGAATAAAATACATTTCAGATTATTTTCTTGAGATGCCATTGTCTACATTTTACTAATCTAAATCTTTGGTTTCCATTGTTCATGATTCTAATCTCCCTAAGTCCTTTTGTATGATCTGTAACCTTACTCATTTGGACAATTCCTCCCATTTTAACATAATCTGCAAATTTTATTAACTTTTTGTCTAATTCCTCTCCCAGGACTCCATTAATGAAGACAGCAAATCGAATCATCGAATCATAGAATTGTTCTGGTTGGAAAAGACCTTTAAGTTCATTGAGTCCAACGTCAACCTAGCACTGCCAAGCGTACCCTAAACTATGTCCCTAAGCACTACATCAACTTGTGTCTTAAATATCTCAAGGGAAAGTGGCTCTACCACTTCCCTGGACAGTCCATTCAAATGCTTGACAAGCCTTTCTGTGGATAAATATTTCCAAATACCCAATCTGAACCTTCCCTGGCGCAACTTGAGGCTATTGCCTCTATCACTTGGCATTTGGGAGATGAGACCAACACCCAACTTGCTACAGCCTCCTTTCAGGTAGCTGTAGACAGTGATAAAGGTTTCCCCTCAGCCTCCTTTCCTCCAGACTAAGCGATCCCATTTCCCTCAGCTGCTTTTCATCAGACTTGTTCTCCAGCTTTGTCACCCCTCTCTCTATGTCCTTCTTGCAATGAGGGGCCCAAAACTGAACACAGTATTTGAGGTGCGGCCTCATCAGTGCCAAGTACAGGGGGACAACCACTTCCCTAGGCCTGCTGGCCACACTATTTCTGATACAGGCTAGGGTGTTCTTGGCCTTCTTAGCCATCTGGGCACACTGCTGGCTCATATTCAGCCAGCTGTTGATCAACACCCCCAGATTCTTTTCCGTCGGGCAGCTTTCCAGCCACCCATCACCAAGCCAGTAGCGTTGCTGGGGGTTGTTGTGACCCAAATGCAGGACCTGGCACTTTGCCTTACTGAACCTCATATGGTTGGCCTCAGCCCATTGATCAAGCCTGTCCAGATTCCTCTTTAAAGCCTTCCTACCCTCAGGCAGATCAACACCGCCCAACCTGGTCAGCAAACTTACTGAGGGTGCACTCCATCCTCTCATCATTGATAAAGATGTTACAGAGACAGATGTTAATAGGAACAGTTCTAAAACAAATCAAGTGATATATGAACAACCTATTTCTGTTAGTCATTTAGCTATCTCTGTATTCAAATGATGTAGATGTTTGTAGCCACTGTGCAATTATGCAGCTTACCTGGACTCTTAAAAAAAGAGGACAAGCATAACTTGGTAGATAGGTGATGACCTGTTTATACATTTGCTCCAAGTCTAATGAGGTATTCTGCTTTAAGAGAGGCCATTTCCTGCTTTTCCTTCATGATCTGGTGGAAAGGAAGTGAGATGAGAAATTTGAAACATGAATAAAGTTGACAGTTTAGTCATCAACCTTACAAAAATCAATTGTAGCACATTAATAAAGTGACAGTCATGTATGATCTTCTGAGCTAAAGCTGGAATATTACATTCATATTTTATATTTTATTACATATATTTGGAGATTACTCAATTGATTAGTTAAGCAGTAATGCTGTAAATGAGTTTGGCAGGTAAATGTAAATGGAGTCCCATACTCAATATTAATCAATAAATGTGGATAAACATCACCATCATTCCTCTCTCAAAAATTAGATTGCTGAGCCTCTTTCCTGAATTAGCCAATTATGTCTTCTCTTAGTTTTAGCCTTTCTCTCTTGCCAGTATCTTCTCTCAAAACTGTGGATCTGACTGTTGTTAACAGAGAGAGATTAAAAATTCTTATGGTTTGTCCGGAAACAGAGAGCACTGTGGGTCTATGGGTAAGACCAAAATGGGTAAAATATAAAAGCAATGAAATTCAGAAATCAAAAATAACTTCACAGTTTAACCATCAACTAGTAATAACAGCAGAGACATATTGCCAATCTTATCTTCTATCTCCTTTCTATATTTGTTTTTGCTAATGCTAAAAATTCTGTGAGAACCTTGATTTGTTTAACTGCAGTTATCAAGGCAGATGCATAAACTAGGTAGGAACCTATAGGTAAATGTTGCATGGGAAATTAGAAGCTCTTATAAGCTTTCTTGTTGAATGGCTTTAAAGTAGAGGTAAGTGACACTGTTTTCCTCATTTTAAACCCTATCATTTTGTAGTGGGTTCATCCTGGCCAACAATCCAGTCACCTTCTAACACACTCCCTTCTGCCATGATATGGGAAGGGAATAGAAGGAAAGCAATAAGACACGAGATAATGGCAGTTTAATAGGGAAAGCAAAAGCTGAATGCACAAGCAAAGCACACCCAGGACTACCTTCACTATTTCCCACTGTCAGGATGTCAGGCTACTTCATGCAGGGCAGGGCCTCACTCTGCACATACTGTGGTTGCTTGGGAAGACAAACGCCATTACCACAAACATGTCACCCTCTTCCTCTCCCTAAGCTTTTATTACTGATCATGCCATCATATGATATGGAATATCCTTTTTTTCAGTTTGGGCTTGCTGTTCCATCTATGTCTGCTCCCAGCCTCTTGCCGGCCCCCAGCATACTCGCTGCAGGGAGAAAACCTTGGTACTTGGTGCAAGCTTTGTTCAGTGACAGCCAAGCATTGGTAAGATATCAGCACTGGTTTAGCCTGCAAAACCGGGCACCATAGGGACTTCTATAAAGAAACTTATCTCTATCTCAGCCAGACCTAGTACACGTCTAAAAATAAAAAGATTTAGCGGAAATGGGAATCAAGCCCAGATAATCCCATAAAAATTAATCTAAAAAAATATTAAAAATAAATTAATATATTTTC
>NW_010227494.1:0-11723 GCF_000690775.1 Eurypyga helias | reverse complement strand
ATCACTTGGATAAGGAAGTTGTCACGTGTTTGAAACACGTTAGAGACAGTCAGAAAAAGTGTCATTAATTTCTCGGTGCTTTTCACAGTTTTTCGCTTGTCCTGACACCTGTTTTCTGTTCAGCAGCAATAATGGTTTTCTGACATGGTTGCAAGGTTCCCTAGTCTGCCTGCAGAGCACTAGGCCTGGCATAATTCCCACTGCTCCCACTGGCGTTAAGCGCGCTTACAGGTGCCAGTTCAAAGGGCTTCTGTCTGGATCCTTAATCGACATTTAAATGGGGTTGTTCACTTGTCTCTGTTACTGCTCTTCGGTAAATCTTAACATCTGGTGCTCAACGCTGTATCCCTGTAGCTTGGGAACTGGTGGAGAAACAAATGGAAGGAGTGGAAGCTTTGCACCTGAATATATAAGTATTTAATTGCCCTTCTGACCTCTACTCACAGATATTTGTACCATTTTTGGATTTAATTTCAAATGTATTTGACTAAATATCTGTCCAGCAGAAGTGTGTTTTTACTTGCCCCACATTTACGCTTGCTCTATAAATACGTGCATCCTTATCTGTAACACGGCTGGTTTGGTGTTACAGACCCTTGCAGGAGGGTCTCTGTTAGCCAGAAATGGCATGTGGCTCGTCAGTGAGGTGTCAAAATAGTACTGGCAAGTCCTCATTAAACAGGAATACTGGGAGAAATAATTTAAATTTATAAAGATTTTTTTTTTCTTAGTAGCATTAGAAATTATTTATAATTTTACTTACTACCAGCTAGTAACTTTCCAGATAAGTACTAAAGAAAATAATTCCAGAATCCTGAATTCCATAGAATAGACTTGTTGACGTAAGAGTCCTTTTTTTTTTTTTTTTTTTAGCTTTTTTTAATACCACACCATGATTCAAGCAGGGAAGGTAGCCCTTCTTGAATATTTTCTGGGCTTCTTCACAGGCCATCAAGAAGAAATGAAAACTGCACTTAAATCCATGTTGGTTTTTTTTTTAGAAGTTATCCAAGAGCTCAGTGCTGCAGCGTGCTGAATGCATTGACCCTTATCCCTAAAATGTGTAAACCACATACCTAATGTTTTAGCATGTAAGAGCTTTAAATAAAATTTTTCTAAATCATTTTAAATTAATAAAATTATGTTTCTGCTTAAATACTTAAGTGCTTTGGGAAAAGGAAGACTAGAAAGCAGGACTTTTAAAAAAGCTGATCAACCTTTAGAGAAGAATCACAGCATATAAGGAAGATGAAGTTAAATGGACAGCACTAAAATGCTCTCCTTTGCTTTATGAAGATGGAGAGCTTAACTAATGTGAAGTGTTGTCATACAGAGAAATCATGGATAAACTTATGAAACTGTAAGAAACTAATCGCTGTATTTTAATTTCATTACCTAATGTTTCAGTCTTGTTGTTTGTCATTTTGGGGACTAAAGAAAATTAAACTTGCCAGTTCAGATGGATTTGATAAAGGACTAGTATTTTTAATTAAGTGCTGTGGTGTGGATCACTGTTCATATTCTGCCTGCTCAGTGGGGCTTGGTGAGATACCAGGGATATTTCTGAACAGCAGCATGCTCAGGCAGAAAATGTAAACTGTGCTGAAATGAATGAGTATTGCACTGAATCAGTGCAGACAGGATATTGTTGAAGATACTTCGATGCATGCTCTGTGCATGCAGTTTGAAGATTGTTTGGATTTGGGGATTCATCTGTGTAAATTTTATGAACTGTTTTTAATGATTGTCTGTCAGACAGAATATTTCTTGGGCATTGGCCTCAGCTGCTTGCTCTTGTCTTTTGTTTCCATGGTGGAATAAAAGCTCTTTGGCTAGAAATGGCAGCTTACAAACCTCGGAGACAATCTATTTGAATTAAACACCCTGGGACCCAGTATAGTCTCTCTTCATGAATTTGTCCAGTCTGAATTCCTTGGAGATCAGTCATTAAGTTGTAGATCAACTCATGGCGAACTCTGGTCACCTGGTAGATCTGACCAGGTACCATCTGAGAATGAGCAGCTTTCTCTGCTGCAGGAGTGACTCAGCTGCTGTGATAGAAAGATCACAGAATGCTTTGGGTTGGAAGGGATCTTGAAGATCATCCAGTTCCAACCCCCCTGCCACGGGCCGGAACGCCTTCCACTAGACCAGGTTGCTCCAAGCCTCATCCAGCCTGGATAACATAAGAACATAAGTAACATGTTAGAGGTGTGATCCTGTGAAAAGCAACTGCTGGAGGCTGGGCAGGATACCCCAGGACATCTAAATGCAGGTCTATTTCTGAGCAGCCTCACCCCCCCACCATCAGTTTCTCAAAGCCTGCAGTTACTACAAGGTTATATTTCTGTGGAAAGATACTAAACAAATATACTCGATAAAATTCCAGTATCAGAAACTTGTTATACACCATGTGGACTATTTCTGAAGAGGCACTAGTCTTTCTTCCCTTTCTGTGGTGACCACATGGATTTGTAAATAATCAAGAGTTGGTAGTTTCTAGTTACATAGAAGTAGTTACATAGTTACATAGCGCATAGTTACAAGGTGACATACAAAACCTTTGTAAAAACCGGACAGATTTTTTCACGTGTACCACACTGCAGGATTGCATGTGTCACTGCACTTCAGGGGCACTTCAAATTTACTTGTTTTCACCAAATGTGGACCAGGGTGCTTAGCAGTTGAATCGGTGACTTCAGCATGGTCCTAACTAGTTGTGTACTTTGGTGTTCTAACGCCTTGCCATTAGTGAGCCCGTGTAATGAACAGAACTTGAGAGCAGCAAACTCACAGTCATCTGGCTCCTCCCTGTGAGATTGCAGAGAATGAAGTTTGGACGGGAGCAGAGATTCCTGCAGACAGCGGGTGCTGATTGGCCCTGGGCACCGTGGCGATAACAGCTAAAAATAGCAGGGGTATAAAAGCCCAGCGAGCAGCACCACTGCCCTGGCATTCCCTCCTCAGCTGCCAGCGAGGGAGGAGACGGTGTTCTCCAAGTCCCCTGCAAGTATGTGACCAAAGAACATTCTGCTGCTTAATTCCACTTAACAATTAACCCGTCAACTGAAGACAAACACTGTGCTCTCTGACTCATGGGGGAAGTAACAAAGTCCTACTTTAACAAGAAAACAAAGACGCAAAGTCAAGGCCAGGTTTTCCAAGCAGAATGTGGCAGGTGGGATGGTGGAATCTCTTTGGAAGCGTGCCCACAGACTACCTCTATTTTTATGGACAAGAATGTTGTATATATACAGACATAATCACCCGTACAGGGAGCATAATCTGCAAGGATGGAATTCTGAACACTTGGGTGTTTGACAATGGTTTGACTAAGCTGGCATTGAGGAGTTCAGGTGTCTATTCTCAGCCTTGCTGTTGATTCTGGGGAAATTGGGTCACTTCCTTGCATTTCTATTCCCTTCCAAGCTCTGCCTGTCTTCTGTTTTAAACTGTAGACTTTGGGTGAGCAGTGACTTCAGTGGTTGATTGCATTGCAAGATAAAACCTTTGGGTGTCTGAAGCCCTTTGGGTGACTAAGGAAGGCAGACACCTGTGTTGGAAAGCTTCCCTTTTAAAGTCTGGCAAAAGTTACATGGAACTGAAAACAGGGAAAGCATTAGAAAGCCTTAAAAATAGGTGGCAGTATCAGCCCTGTCAGTAGTGAACTAGTCCCTCGTGTATTCATTCCGGTTGCTCTGAGTCCTCCTCTTTGATTTTATGAAGATTATGAAGGTATGGCTGGATTTCCTTTCAGTTTATACTATTTTAATTTTTTTCCCCAGTTTATAATAATAAACTGCAAGGTTTATAATACTCTGCAAGGTTGATGGATGATCTGACTAACTTGCCTCCAGTTTTGATTTGATACATTAAATTTTCTGAAAAGGTCACTTATAACTGCTTAGCCATTTTCCCTTTCTTAAGAACATTCAGTTACCTTTTAATTTATTATTTAATTGACATATATCTCATGGCAAACGAGATAACTGCAGAGGATGTTGGTTTGGTAGTTCTGTAGGCTGAAGTTGTCTTTTTCTGGTCAGGAGACCCAGTGTGAGCAGAGGAGGTAGAAGCCACCACTCAGTGGCTTCCACCTAGCTGAGATACAGAGCTGAGAGGAGTCAGCTCTTACATTAAACCTGCTTCAGCCTTCTGAACTCTTTGCTTTTCCTCTATGAATGCCCATTTTCTGTGTTAACACGTAACCGAGAGAGAACCTGAGAGTCTCCCACTGGTGGCAGCCTCCGCAGGAGGATTTAGGCTTTCTCTCAACATCATGAGATAACTTTATATGTATTTATGAATGAGACTGGCGTCAACTCTCACTTGCTGCTTGGGTAGGAATGAGTAGAAATTACTAATAATGAGTAAAGGGCTCTATATCTCATTAGCACTTTTCAAACTGAAGTAGGCCTCCCAGGAAAACCAGCTCCACTTTCTAGGGTTGAATCATAGTTGTCACCAAGGTCAGAGCGTTCAGACTGCAAAGATGACTCTGGGCTATGACAGTTTGGGGATCTATGAAGTTGCTTCCAGGTATTGCAGTTGGTGACCCAGGGCCCACACTTTCCTTATAAAAGAGATACATGCTACACACTCTGTGAAAATTCTTTGGGAAAAGATGAAGAATGTTTGGAAAATCTCCCATTTAAGAGGAAATATATCTTTCTAGTTAGACTACCTGATATTGCTAACTAAGACAGACTTCAACGGACCCCATCGCTATTCAGACTGTGCTCAGGGCTGAGTTTCACAGTAAGATTTACTTTCAGCCTCAAGCCAAGCTCCTCTTTAAGAATTACCACCACTGTCTTTCACATAAGGACATGGGACGTGGTGTCTGAAGTCCCAATAACTTCGCGTGGTGGTCAGCAGTGAAAATCTGCTGCCTTGGAGTGTTGTTGCAGCAGAGGGGTTCGCATCTGTGCTTAACTAACCCCATTGCTCCAATTCATTCTGGCTGGCTGCATTGCTACCTGAAAGGAGGGTGTGGAGAGGTGGGGGGTTGGTTTCTTCTCCCAAGTGACAAGTGGGAACAGCTTCAAGTTGCACCAGGGAAGGTTTAGATTGGATATTGGCAAAAATTTCTTCACTGAAAGGGTTGTCCGGCATCAGAACGGGCTGCCCAGGAAGGTGGTGGAGTCATCATCCCTGGAGGTACTTAAGAGCCGAGGTGCTGAAGGACATAGAATCATCGTAAAATGGTTTGGGTTGGAAGAGACCTTAAAGATCATCTAGTTCCAACCCCCCTGCCATGGGCAGGGACACCTTCCACTAGACCAGGTTGCTCCAAGCCTCATCCAGCCTGGCCTTGGACACTTCCAGGGATAGGGCATCCACAGCTTCTCTGGGCAACCTGTCCCAGTGCCTCCCCCCCCTCTCCAGGAAGAATTTCTTCCTGATATCTAATCTAAACCTCCCCACTTCCAATTTAAACCCATTACCCCTTGTCCTGTCACTACAGGTCCTTGTAAAAAGTCCCACCCAGGTTCCCTGTAGCACCCTTCAGGTACTGGAAGGCTGCAATAAGGTCTCCCCGGAGCCTTCTCTTCTCCAGGCTGAACAAGCCCAACTCTCTCAGCTTTTCATCATAGCAGAGGTGCCCCAGCTCTTGAAGCATCTTCGTGGCCTCCTCTGGACTCGCTCCAACCGGGCTATATCCTTCTGATGATGTGTGTTCCACACGTGTTGGAACTACCAGTGTTAGGTTAACAGTTGGGCTTGATGATCTTAAAGGTCTTTTCCAACCTAAAAGATTCTATGATTAACTCTGCAGTGGACAGGTTCCTCAAACAAAAATCACTGAAGGAGGTAGCACCAAGTCAACGTCAGGTGCTTCAACATTTAGACTGAAGAAAGACGGAGAAACCCAAACAACCCACTGTTCATTTAACAACAGCTTGAGGTGATGCGCTAAGGAAAGTGAGCTTGTTCGCTGGCAAACTCAATGGAAACTTTATCACAGACGTACCAAAAGGAGAAATGAAAAATCAATGAGGGCGGTTTTCGAAGGAGAATGGAAGAGTTTTACGGTTTGCAGTAAGGCTCAAGGTCAGGCAGCTGCACTAACCCGGGCGTGCAGCGTTGCCGTTGACGAGGTGGACCATTAATGTGTGCAGAGGTTAAACTTTGCTGCCGTGAAGAGAGATGTAAAGATGTGGATCCCTGCTATTTCACACTGAACAAGTGAGGGTTTATCAGGGAGCCAGAAGCCAGAGGCCCTTTTCTTCAGCCAAATCGTATGTATACCACAGAGGATCATGTAATCTGCCGTGCAGATCCATGCACGTAACCTGCTGTGCAGGTACTTTATGGCTTCATCTGGCACAGCTAAATGTCACTGGTGCCAACATTTGAATCCAGGCGAGCTAGTCTGAGTCACGAGTGATTTCAAACCGAGTTGTTGAAGGCTTCATCTTTTAGAAATAATGTACATCAGAATATAGAAAGTAATTTCTGCTCTCAGCCAAATTGTTTGGTAAACAATCGAAATCAGCAGGAATTGTGCGTTCTTTGGTCCTTACTTACTGGGGGGAATTGAAACCTTGCCTGAGGTCTGCATGAGAGGTACATGCCATTTTAAACACTTTGTGTAAATAATAACTCATACATGGGGATTGGAGTAGTGTGTTGTGTGCTGGTCTTTTGCGGAGGGGGGTGGGATTTAATCCTAGTGTGCATGTACATGCTACAAAGCAGGAATTGTGCGTTCTTTGGTCCTTACTTACTGGGGGGAATTGAAACCTTGCCTGAGGTCTGCATGAGAGGTACATGCCATTTTAAACACTTTGTGTAAATAATAACTCATACATGGGGATTGGAGTAGTGTGTTGTGTGCTGGTCTTTTGCGGAGGGGGGTGGGATTTAATCCTAGTGTGCATGTACATGCTACAAATTCTAATTAATTTATCTTCATTTATGGCAAGCATACTAAGAAGTGAACAGAAATAATCTAACAGGGACATGCATTAAGAACGCTTGTAAATTAAGACAGGGATATGCATTGCTCTGTTACAGGCTTGTAAGTAAAATCATGTAATTTTAGTTCTGTGACAGCAGTGGGTCAACAACGGGTACATTACACTAACCTTGTGTTCTTCCTAACGTAACAGTATGGAGGATTCATTGGGAAAAGCAAGGTCTGAGGATATCTTCATTCCTTCTTTCATCAGTTGCATTATCCATATAACCCACAGTTCAGACAATCTGTAATGCTCTCCATTGTATCCCCTACAATACCACTTTCCAGAGCAGTCTCAGTCCTGTTTGGAAGTATCTTTTGTTTTTAATGAAATGGCAGGTTTGGAATGATAGTAAAATAAAGAAATAAAGGAATAAACTGCTGCCCTCTAGAAGCCTCTCTGTTGAATGCAGCATTAAGAGATGATTTTGTAGCTTTTAAGTGCCACTTCCCTATGAATGGTTAGCTGAGACTGTCTCAGCGTGAGTGCTGAGAGTATGATCCGTAATGAAATCCCTCTTCACACTGAAGAGCAGTGGGTTTTTCTCTTGAAGCTGTTCTCTTGAATGTTACAGCAAAGTTTGATACTGCATCTGTGTGAAAACTTAATTACCTGTAAAAATGATTTCATGCTTTTGAACTAGAACTTATTTTGCAGAGTTCCTGTCTGAGATGACTCTAGTGATTTACCATTCTGTTACACAGCTGAGTTTCATTCGGAGACTTTTAGAGCTAAAATAATGCATTTTCATAATAAGGTAAAGGAGAGATGCTGTAGAATCACAGAATGGATTGGGTTGGAAGCGACCTTAAAGACCATCTAGTTCCAACCCCCCTGCCATGGGCAGGGACACCTTCCACTAGACCAGGTTGCTCCAAGCCTCATCCAGCCTGGCCTTGAACACTTCCAGGGATGGGGCATCCACAGCTTCTCTCGGCAACCTGTCCCAGTGCCTCACCACCCTCTCTGTGAAGAATTTCTTCCTGATATCTAATCTAAATCTCCCTGATTTCAATTTAAACCCGTTACCCCTTGTCCTGTCACTCCCTGCCCTTGTAAAAAGTCCCCCCCAGCTTCCTTGTAGCCCCTTCAGGCACTGGAAGGCTGCAATAAGGTCTCCCTGGAGCCTTCTCTTCTCCAGGCTGAACAAGCCCAACTCTCTCAGCCTTTCCCCCATCTAAGGAGGAGAACAGTCTGACTCCAAATATCTGGTACAAATCCCTTCTGATTTTTCTGAAGATCAAACAACAACTAGATAGTAACACAGTGCAATTCAAAAGAAAATTAAAATTGTCGGGTTGATTCCTTACATTTGTTAACCTGTTAAATAAATAACATGTCAAAGCTACTAGCCTGCAATAAATGCAGTTGCTAATTACCAGTAGTTCAGAACTGTCCCCAGAAGACACATTTTCATAACCCATTCAAACAGGCTGGTTTAGTACGTGGCTGCTGCCTAGTTGGGCTCCTGTTAGGCAACCAAGCAGTAAAATAATTCCCATATGAAAATTATAGCCCTAAATGTCATTTACTGCAGCTGCACCAGGGTTTTACTTCTTTTGTTTGTCCATAATAGAAGTTTATTCACAACCTGAAAGATGTTACCTGTGTCGTTTAAAACTCGTAGTGCCCCGCTGTCACAGAACGAGCTGGGTGGCAGCCCCACGTGAGCCCGAGGGGGTGGATGTGCTCTGTGCCCTCATCCTTCTTGGTAACTTAGCGGGCTGCTGGGGAACTCCATGATAGAATTACCTTCTGGATGCTTGGCCTCTGATTGACCCCCTCGAGACAAATCTTTGCTAGAAGTGAAGCTTGGATCAGGCCTGTGAAAGCTGATAGTGTGTCTGAGTTCACCCACAATAGAGGTCTTATGTTGGAGATGTGGCGGTTCCTTTTCTGAAGCTGTCCTCTTCTTTTATTAATGGGATGACGTGCTCATACTCATTTATATATCTCATAAACCTCCAACTATAATGACTTGCCTTATGAAGAGTTCATAATTCAGTGTCTAATGTTCTTGTGCGTAACTCAAAGCCTCTGCTGCTTCTGACTGGTGAGAAAATGATAGGCCAAACTAAGCCAGTCTTTCTTTGCAGTAAAATGAGAGCATACTAATTATTTATCAATGTCTTACCCTTAATTTGGATGGAGAAAGAGCTGATTTCATAACACAAAACAGAGCTGTGTAGACAATAATAACCATTATAGTCCAAAAGGTTCCACCCAGATGTAAGTGATAAGTCAGTTTTATATGACACCAACACAGTAAATGCAAGAATAGATTCCTGGAGAAGTACATATATATATATATATGTATGCCCAGAGGAGCTGTGGATGCCCCATCCCTGGAAGTGTTCAGGGCCAGGCTGGATGAGGCTTGGAGCAACCTGGTCTAGTGGAAGGTGTCCCTGCCCATGGCAGGGGGGTTGGAACTAGATGGTCTTTAAGGTCCCTTCCCACCCAAACCGTTCTGTGATGCTATTATATGTATTTCCTCCTACTCACTGCCTCCTACAATGTTTATCTTAAATCAAGCTTTCCAAATCTATTTTAAAAAGCACGGCATCTGTATGATTTTAGAAAATCAAGGTTTTTTTGAAGTGGGCTGGGTTATTTCTCACTGTGGATACCTCTAAGCACAGCTGGAATACCAGATGTGTGGTATTCACACTACAGCTTCTAGGCAGCCCCATCTCAAGTCCTGGGGCAGGGGATGAGTGTAAGGAGGTACCTTATGAGTGAAAGTGGGTGGGGAAGGGACCTTCCAGGGGAACTGCTGCCCAGAAGCATCTTGAACCAGATGGAGTTTGGTCCATTCCTGTGGTAGTTTATATCTGGATCAGGGTGGAAATGGCCTCAGGGCATCTTAGCTCACTTTCTCTGTATCACAGAGTTTCCCTTCTGCTTTGCTGAGCCTCAGCACAATAACCTTCATCTTGCAAACTAATTATAATACACCACTAAACCCAGACAGTAATTGGGAAGGAAGGATTTAAATGTTTTGACACCTTGAGTCTCTACTGAAATTGCTGCATCTGGAGTTTAATGTTCAGAAGCCCAAGGCGTGCCCAACTTCTGAAGTGAGAGATGACACGTGCATAGAAATCAGGCCCGAAAGCCACAGATTTCTGTTGCTTAATAATTACGGCAGGACTTGCCTGGCCATTGTAATCTCAGCTGAGCTTGTTACCCTGGGCTCCTTTTATTGCCTGTGGAAAAAAGTAGTCACTTCTAGGGCACATTTTTTTCTTTCTAAAATAGGCATCTAAATAGGTCATATGCGTCACATCTTACGAGTACTGATATCTTGAATGCTGATTTTATTTAAACGCTTTGGTTTTGCATTAGCGTTATTACCTCCTCGCTGTTCTCATAGCTGGCAGTATTTTCTCTTCCGGAGCTGATATATACGCTCCTGTGATATACAGTGTTCAAAGCACTTGCCTGTATCAAAATAGCGTTTTTGATGAGCCTGGAGCTACAGGTAACCTCAGTCAAGATGACCCACTTCCCGTTGTTTCCAGGAGCCCTCATTAAAGGGAAATTACATCATCGCGTGAGGGCTCAAGCAAAACAATTTTTCAGCAAAACCAAAAGCTTGTACTCATGTAGTTGATAATATATTATTTAGGGATGCATTTTACAGATACGGTGACTACACATGTTTTTGGCAGACTTTTATAACTAATATATAATTACAACGCAGGGATTCTTTTTGCTGCATGTAAGTACATTTATCCCATGTCCTTGGAAGTTTGCCTGTAGGCCTAAAAATAATTATACTATAAATGTTTGGTAATTAATGTACCTAGTCCAAAAATTACATGTAAAAATTTGAAATCAAAGGAATAATAACACTTAATTCTCTTACAGTTAACCTTCCAGTTATTTGAATGAGCGCTAATTAGATCTAAAAACCATAAGCACACTTTTACACTAATTATAATGTTGATTATGTTGTAATTACAGATGCGGCAGCATAATGAGATTTACGTGTTAACCATTTCAGCGCTTCATGGGGGGGACGCGAAACAGCTGTTGTGGGAAATTCCCATAGAGCTTACCCAAAGGGTCACGGAGATGTCAGCTGCTACTGCTCTGGACCTGTGTCAAATGCGTAGAGGGAATCATAGATCATCACGAAAGCACACAGCTAAGAGCACTTTCAGGAAAGGCGTGTGTGTCATGATCGTGTCAAAACCGTTCCCAAAGGCCTCTTGTGCTGGTTTTAGTTAGAAAAGAGTTAACTTTTTTCACAGTGGCTGGTATGAAGCTAGGTTTCTGGATTTACACTGAGAAAAGTACTAATAAGGTGTCTTTTTAGCTGGTGCTGGGGAGCGCTTGCACCAAATTCTCTCTCAGCTTCTGATACTGCCCGTGTTCCCAACTTTCTCGCTACAGGCAGGGTGGGGACACATACAGATCAGGCAGCTGACCCAGACTGACTGAAAGAGTATTTCATTCTGTAGCACGTCATACTCAGTACATAAGCGAGGAGTGGACTGGGGACCATCACACTTTGTTATGCTTTCTCACACTCTCTAATAGTCTCCCTGATTCCTGCGTTAGCTGCTTGGCTAACTCCTGTGCTGGCTCCCGAGTGAGTGAGTTGGTGGAATTGTTAGGTTTCCCGGTCATGCTCTCGCTGATAGGGTTCACTCGGACTCTGCTGCCATCGCTCACGGGCTCCGTCTCTGGGGCTCTCTGTCTCTGTCTCTGTACTCAGGGCCTGCTTGTGCATCGGTCGGCAGGTGGTGA
>NW_010227493.1:0-14458 GCF_000690775.1 Eurypyga helias | reverse complement strand
GTTACCTAAAAATTCCTCTACAGACACAGAGTGTAATTTGAAAATGTACCTTAATTTTAGCTGTCACTTTTTACCATGCCCATTAGTTTTAGCAACAAAAGACATGGGAGAAATCAGGACAATCTAAAACATCTCTTTGTCTTTGAAGCCAATCTCCTGTATCTTTTACTTTGTTCTGTGGTGTAAAATACAATGTTATATAGCACCAAGAAAGTAAAAGTACAGGAAAACTTGAAAAAGAATGGCAATGTTTTGTGACTATTTCCTTCTGTGTTCTTCTTTGTGCCATATGAAAAGTTTTCAGCATCTGTCAGCACTGTGTAACACAGTGGTCACTAATTTTGAAGGTTTTAGGCCAAAGGAAAGCACATAAATCCAAATGTGATGGTAAAGAAGGCACTTGCTTTTCTTCTTTATCAATTTTGCTTCAATGAACAAGCAATAGGAGTTGCCAGAGGAAAGAGCAGTAGTGTCATAAACATATCTATAAAAAGACTTTTTTGTCTTTTATTGAAAAATGGAAAAATGGTCTCTCTTTTTCTACTCATTTCTTTGTTGTTCACCTACATTTTACCAATGAAGCGACTTAAAAGACCAAATCAGCAATCAAAACACAACAGACATGGTTATCTATGCCACAGTGTTAAACGTGTTGGTGGGCATTGATTGCGGTGTTGAACTTGTGTACTCAGTCACTTGTGTACTGGGACTACCCTGGAATGGCTATGCAAAAGGATTTCTAGACACCTTTCTCTTTTTAAGTCTCAGTCTAGCTCTCTTGTTATATTTAGCAAGCTCTAGGTCTTCTTTTACTAATATAAATAATAAAAATACTTCATGCTACTGAGGAATTGTTTAAGTGTTTTTTTTTTTTTCCTGAGTTTAACTTTCTGAATTTGTTCTTAATCCCTTACTAAATGTTGTCGGCAAGTATTAGCCAGTAAGATTAACTGTAATGTGTAGGCTTTTTTTAGTATCTGCAAGTAGCTGCTAGTAATCCCCATTTAGGCATAGATCTAATCCACATGTACTTTCAGAAGAATAGCATTAGAATGAAAATAAGAATATTTTAGGATTTATTTAAATAAAAAATAATTTAAAAATTAATGTCATTATGTAAACTTATTTTTACACATATTTTAAATTTTACTTGAAGAAATGCAATCTATAATAGTTCAGAGAAGTAACTAACCTGAGGTAGTCAGAAAATGTGTCTGACCTTATGCATTTAAGCTTGTATCATTTACATTTATACATTACACACATGTGGAAGGAAGCTATTTCCTATTTTTCAGCTTAAGTAATACCCATAGACAATATTTTTGAACTAGTGACACAAAGGTACACATTTTTTAATTACATCAGTGCTCTTAGTAATAATAATTGTTATTTTTGCATTGTCTGTTAGCTAGAATAAACTAAAAGTGTTTACAAATTAATCATTAAAAACAATACATTATGACACAAGTAAATAAGAGCATACATGGTTACAGCTTATAGTTAAATTGACCTATTCTTTCTTGAAGAGTTTCATAATCTGAACTCACATCACTACAGCTCTTTACTACCTGTTCATAGAGTATTAATTACTGATAACCTGTTGATATGAAACATACCAGAGTCATTAAAAAAATAATAAAAATTAACTACTTAACTCTCCACTGTGTTTGGTTATGGCCCAAGGAAAACCAAAACCTAATACATTTTCAATGTTTACATTATTTGTGACCTGAATTTTTCAAGAATAAATTGAAAGTTTTTTAGGTACCTGGGCTAAAGATCCCTACTTTACACTCAGATATAAATTAGACTTACATCTAATCAAGATTCAAAATCTTAATTCCTTCCGTTACAGAGAGAATTTGTAATGACATGGTCATTCAATTTCTTTTCCCGAGGATATCAGTTAAGCAACTTTTACCAGACTCAGGACTCATGTAATACTGTATGGGAATTTGAGACTGTGAAATGAATGCCAGACAGCAGAGCAGCATGACTGTCTGAGGCGTGATCCTTGCTGACTTACACTTTGTGTGGTCATTTACTGTTGTGCGAAGTGGATACAGATTGCTACCAAACCAGATTTTCCCACTAACATTACTCTGAACTAAGTACACAAAGTAAAAGTGACTATATCAGGCAATGGGGAGTGTTGCTAAGTGACCAGCTATAACATTTGCTTAAGCATTGTACAGAGATGTGTAAGTGGAACTGTGCATGCAGTTCTGTTTTTCAGGCTTTACTGTCCACAGTTTGCTACTTTATATTCCAAGATCCAAGCCAAACCTTGGAATTTCTGAGATACATACTGATTCAGCGAGATTCAGCCCACCACTTGGGCCAAATCTTTACATAAGTTAATTAGAAGTAAGGGTTAAAAAGGAATCACTTGCCTGTTGTTTTACACTGTATGTTAGATTGTGTGCATGTATATACTTTGAAATCACTGTGTTCTAGTTAATTGAATTATGTAGCTATGCTAGAAAACATTAGGAAATATATGTGAATAAGTTTTTATCTGGAATTTAGCATTTTGAGACAGTGACATGTTTAGTAAGCAAATAATAAAAAAGGTTCCCCTACTCCCGTTTTTTCCCCCTCTTGATTAAGTCCTAGGCTTTTAGGCGCAAAATGAAGAAAGTAATATGTTCTATCACCTCTGCATTCTAAAATAGCTCCGTATTCTAAAATAGCTAACCCTGCTACACAAAAGATCAAATACATTGGATGTTTTTGAAAATTCAGTATTGTCTCTTTCATATAAATATGAACTATGAAAATGTTACTGAGTACTCTTTGTAGATACTGATTTGTATTAATAAAATTGTGATCAAACTTTTAAATAACTGTAGTGTGGTAGAAAAACAGTGAATTCTGTTTCTGAATGCCTGTTCACAGTACTTACGGATCCAGTTGTAGATTTAAATTATGTCTTTATGCAGTGTGGTATATGAAACCATTTTCAAAGCACTAGTAGAAATCCAGATCAAGACATCAATCAGAGGAAAATATAATCTGTATGGCTGGAACATCCACAAGTATTAAAAATTATCTTCAGTAAAAAAAGAACCTCAAATATTTTTAAATATTGAGTAGAATAGCTTTTTGTACAGTTTAGCAATGAAAGCAGTACTATTTTTGCAGGAACAGTTAACAGAAACCTATTTCATTTTTATCCACTAGGTGGTCATTTTATGTCCAGATAGATTTAACACAACTAATGTATTTCTTAACCAAACCTTTTTTTTTTTTTTTAGGCTACATTACATTAACTGAATATATTTGTCAAAAAAAACCCCAGTATTAATATTTTTTAATATTGAAACATATTAATAAATCTGAAAAATTATCATATTCAAATTACAGTCTTAGAAATTAAACTGTTCCCATGGTATTTTTTGATACTTCTAATATCATGTAGAAATCACATTTTAAATTAGAATTACACATTTAAATTACTTAAATTAAATTAAAAAATTAAAATTACACATTTTACAATTACTGTATGCTTATATGTCAATGCCAGCTCCTTGTTCCAGACCCCTTTTGTATATAGTAACAAACATTCTGATCTAATATTAGTAATTTCTATTGCACTACTCCCAGTTTTCAAAGAGGTAGACAAGAAAACAAGTTATGTTTTTGAATAAGCTAATGTTTTTTAAGATCTACTCACCTTCAAGCATTTTGTTAATTTGTTGGGACATTTTTCTTCTGAGTTCAGACCAATATGTTTACCAAGTGCCAGAATAGGACTGCTAACTTGAGTGTGACTCCTAGAAACAGTAAGCATTGATGATACTTTGATATTTAGAAAAAGCTGGATATGGCCACTAAGCGTTATGACACAAACTTTGGAATGATAATGCTGGCATTCCAGCCCCATATCTCTCAGTCACTTATAAGTTTGAGCATGTTGTTTTACAAACAGAGTATGGTGTCACCTAACTCTCTAATAGTACAGTATAATCTTACCAACATGAAAATCCCTGTAATAACAAATCATTATAAATGGGACCGGGTGGATATAAGTTTCCTTAGGAGAAGTACATAGCCAGAGTCATTCTGGAATGAACATTCATTGGTGTCTTTGTCCCCAGGGGATTTTAAAAGATGCCATATTAAAGGTTTCCTACTCTGTAATACACTCCTCTGTATTACACTGAGAGTTAGCCTTTTCTAAAGGTGCTGCACACAGAAATGTCATTGCCAGGCTCTAATTAGTTGTGATAATAATCAAATTGTAGATGCCAGCAGTCTGCCCTACTCCAAACATAAACCTGTCTATCAAAAGGTTGTTATGAGTCTTTGTGGACATTTAAAAAGTGCTTATAGTAATTGCATAAAAGGTAAAGTTAAAATATTGTTCACAGCCCCCACCACTAATAAGCAGTGATACAGTATCTGCCACTATGTGTCATGTACCATGATAATTTTTTTAAAAAATAGCCTGAGTTTTAAAAAATCAAGTACATTTTCATGACAGAAAGTGCGGTAAGTCAAAAAAACCATTTTAGGCATCATTTTCTCACTTTCATTTTATTTGCACCATGTATATTTATGCAGCACCATTGGGTTGACTTCACTCGTGGAGAGGAAGAAGGATTGGCAGGCAGAGACATCAGTGCCTGGGAAACAAAGAGGAACAAACAGGTCACTGCCCACAGGGACTCAAAGGTTCTAAATGCAAGAGGTAGCACAAAAAGCAGTAACAGGGACCCATGTAATATTTTAGATTACAACTATACCAAGCATTCCTACAGTTATTACTAAATCCAAATCTATCATCTAATTATAATCCATTAAACTACTTCAGTAAGCAATGACCAACTCCTGTTTCTTAAGCTTGTCTTCCTTGTGTTCTCTCATTTACATGACTGTCCTAGCAAGGCAGTTCCTAGATGTCAATTCTAACACTTCACAGGTCAGTACTGATCCAGTTTTTCCTTTTCACAGCGTAATACACTCAGCAGCTCAAAGTCTGCAGTTCATAACCCATCAGTTCCTCTTCCTTATTTCCAAAAATGCTTCGAGATCTGGACCATACTCTGGATTTCTCTGCTCTCCGTGCCAAAATAAACACCTTGCTTTCCACCTTATCCTTCTTTGATTATACATCATTCTAACTAAAAGAAAATAATCTTTTTTTTTCTCACTTAGATAGAACAAATAACAGTTTAGTACTTAAAGCAAAATTTTCTATCATGTCACACCTCAGATAAATGCTATGATCTGAAAAAATATTTAATGATTTTGAGGGTCACAGACCAAAAATGATCAGCAACATTCACTGTATATTGTCTCTCTGTGAAGTAATTTTCTTAAAATAATTTCCTACATTTAAAAAACTTGCCTTAGATTTCCATTAAAAATAGTGCCTTCCTAAAAAACTAGTACCTACAAGTTAATGCAGATTCATATAGGTATGTTTGACTTGTCTGTACAATTGAATTAAAAAACGGTATGTATATCAAAGCTAATTAAAAATTTGTTCTTAATTAAAAGAATTGTTAATCACTTTTACTGCAGTTTTAAAAAAGTCTGGTGGCATGCCTTTCTACTAACACCTTTTTGCTTTGATCATAAAGTTTGTTCCTGCCACTGCAACTTGTCAGAAAGTATTTGCATACATCTCTCACATATCTAAGAAGATATGTCCTTATGATTGACAATTGGATGTCTGAGAGCTGGAAAATGAACACTTCATACACAGAGCTAGATTACAGACATTATGGTTAAGAACCGATGTTTGATTTTGCAACTTAATATTTAACAGGCTTATATAACAACATGCACTAATCTGAAAGCTCTTCAATTCTTTCACTTTTTATTTATGCATCTTTATATAACTGCAGATGAATAGCAGCTAATCAGAAATATCTCTATGTGGTTACATTTATATCTACTGACATGTTCTTTTTCACTTGTTAAGAAAGGGTGAAACTTGTTGCAACCAAAAGCTCCATTAAAAAAAAAATAAATAAAGATGAGAAGAGCTTATGTCATCTGACCTAACGAGATATATAATTTAAGAAATTTAAGTAACAATAAATGGATAAATGAAAATATATGTTTGCAGATGAAATCTAGAAACCTTTGTCATCCATATCTGCATGGTCCTATCTTTCTTTCTAGGCAAATATTGAGCATTCTGAGGTGATTTATAAATCACAGCCAACTCTATTAATTAAATTCTTTAGTGGGAGACTGAAGAGTGTGGGAAACTATCTTAGAGAAGACCCTATAATAGTCTTTTCATTTTCTCTCTTCAGTGAGAAGTAAATGAGTGTGTCATGTTCTGCCCTTACACACATTGAGAAATTCCTTCTTTATTCCTGAAATCAATATTTCTGAACATGTTGTAGGTTAAAAGTCCATATAATTAAATAGAATTTGGTCCTAAATATCTATCCTTTCAAGATATTGAAGTTATTGGGTAAACATTTAAAACTGAAAAAAATTACTTGAGAAATAACAAAGCTAGAAAAGAAACTCAACAACTTTTCCAAGTTTTCCTTCAACAGCTCTGTCTCACAGAAAAAAGACCTAGGGCTACAGTGAGAAGTTACATCATAATTTTATATCATTGTAATTTTAGGAGTAGGATGATCTGATGGAGAGGTACTCCTGGTTGAGCTGCCTCAATGCCTGCTACAAGTTCTAGAATGTAGGATTTGGTATCTGCACAGTCCCCAGTCACAAACATGGTATTTGGGTTTATGTGCTGGGTGTCTGTGATGAGTTTTTGGTAGCAGGGGTGCTGCAAGGGTGGCCTCTGTGAGATGTCAGGGCCTGCCCTGTTGCAGACACAGACGGTTCCAGCTGGCTCCAATGGTCCACTCACAGGACACAGCTTAGTGTGTGGCAGGTCTGTTAAAACTTATTTAAGAAAGGGCAAAATTATTGGAGAGGCAGAGAAGAGAGGGGAAAAAAAGTTAGAAAACAGCATGAACACCCAGGTCAGAGAAACATGTATGGGAGTGATTACTCAAGTCATCGTGAGCAGACATTCCCCTGCAGCCCATGGAGAGGACCACACTGGAGCAGATACCCACAGTGCAGCCCATGGAGAACTCCCTGTTGGAACAGCTGAATATTTCCTGGAGGAACTTCAACCCATGCAGAGTCAATGCTGGCACAGATTTTTTCCTGAAGGATCATGGAGAGGACCCACATTGGAACAGGGGAAAAGTGTGAGAAGGAAGGAGCAGCAGAGAAGAACTGTTATGTACTGGTCATAACCCCTACTACCTATCCCGTCTGCCCTGCTCAGAGCATTCTGGGTAGAGGAATTGGGAATGAAGGAGTGAAGTGGAGCCTGGAAAAAAAAGGAGGGTGGGGAAAAAGGTTTTGTTGCAATTTCTGGTTTTGTTTCTCACCATCCAAACCTATTTTAATTGGCAATCAAATAACATTCCTCATATCAGGTCTGTTTTGCCTGTGATGGCAAATGGTAAGTGAACTTGTCTTTATTTCATCATCAAGCTTTTTCATCTTATTTTTCCCCCTTGCCTGTTGAAGAGGGGGAGTAAGTGAGCAGCTGGGTGGGTATCTTTGTTAACCCACCAAAGATCGCCATTCACTTGACACAATTAAGAAATACCAAGTACTGCCTTGTTCATTCTACTTTTAGAACCTCCTAAAAATGCTGGCACAACTTAAAGCATGCAAATAATTTCATTTGAAGCAGATTGCAGTATTCATATACTGTAAACCACAGAGCTGTTACAGTACTTTTTTCAAACTCAACCAAAAAACCAGATCACTGTCAGAAAGTTAAACAACCTGTTCAGGCCAGATTTTTTCTTTTTCAGCTTCAATCTGCTCATTAAAGGAGATTTCATGTAAATATAAAGAAATAAAAAATTACCAGAGTTTATTTCAATAGACAGTTGTAAAGGGCTCTAGTATAAATTCAGAAATACAGCCTAAGCAGTGGTTTGAAATTGGTACTTCTAATCCTTAATCCTGTTTGAAACAAAGACTGCTTATATAGAGACATTGTAGACTAATACCTATCATTTTTTACATATTTGAGATGTCAGATATTTAGGTACTTATATGTTTTCCTTATTATATTTGAATTCATACTTTCATTTAGCTTTTTTTAAATACATGCCCATAAAAAAGGCACTACACAACAATGTAGTATACATTCCTAACAATATCAAACAGGATAAAAAAAAGAAGTACAAGGAAATGATTTAGTGTGGATCATATTTAAGGTACAGCAGCCTTCCTTAGATAAAAAGCCTGTATAGTTATCTGAGTTCTGAAGATTGACAGTACTATTTCAGTAAAGTTTATTGTTCATACTAGACCATTATAAAATGTAGTAAGAGATAGAACAAATTTGATTTTGAAGTTGACTTTTTTTGCTTAGAGCATGTGATGAGGGACAATGTTCTGACAGCTCAAGCTTACTCAAGCTTAATGACTGATCTAAATTGGAGCTTGGAGATAAAAGAAATTCTTTAGTGATGCCTCAGTTGTCATTGATTGTTACGAGCAATTTTAAAGCTATTCAAGATGAGAATTGCTAACTTGGTTCTGAAGGAGGAGAAAGTGGTAATAAGATTGGAAGCTGGTACAAATGCTACTGCATTTAAAAAAAAAAAAAAGGTTTATATTACTTGTATATGTAGGTGATAATCACAACTACATATGGTGTTATATGTCAGCAGGGAAAGACAGTGAATATACAGGGTACAATGTAAGCGGTAGCCGTGGCAGGAAAGAAAAAAATGAAAGGTTGGGCGTATTATAAATATCAGCAGCAGCAAGATGACTGAAAATAAAATGTTCTAGGCTAAAGACAATAAGGAAGCTAAGTGCAGAGCAGAAGTTCCTTTTTGAAATGTTGATCTCAGAAAGCATTTCTCTCTGACAAAATTATTGCTATTTTTACAGAGAGCATAGCATGTTTTCCATCTAAACTACTATGATTAGAACAGCAGGTATTTAAGACACAATAGTGATAGGGGAAGATAAAACCATACACAACCATGGCTGCCTAGGTGTGGAGAGGAGCTTTTGTACCATCAGTACCACTGCCTGGTAAAATATCAGACCATAATAAGGACAGAGGCTTGTGTTTGGGTGAGAAAGGATTATAACTTTATTTCATAGGTAATGCCACAGAAATAAAATAGTATCAAAAATGGCCCCAGATTTCACAAATGATCTAGCTAAAATATTAAGAAGATATTGAGATTTATTGAAGTATTTTCTTTAGAAAACCATTACTGTCAAAAGGAAAGCCTGTGATCTCTGTATATCCAGCATTTATCTTGAAATTTTTATGACAGAACTTTGAGATGCTGTATTTTCTTGCTGTGCACAGTTTGATTACTCTCCTGATAGCTAAAGGATCAGCTCCACTGAGGAGATATCGTATCCTAATTTATTTCTTGGGACAAAAAAAAAAAAAAGGTCAATACTGTTTGGAAATTCCTGAGACTTATCCAATATCAAAAATAGCATGTCTTAATGAATATGTGGCTTGTTTGCAAATCCTGTGGAGCCCTGTGGACTCCATTTTATCTCTCTTAATGTGTGAACTTGGACAATTCCAAATTTAAATTTTTGTTTTCCTGATTTGTTGTTCTTTACATAACTGAGAAATCAAATCTTTGAGGAGGATGATCATAAGTCTTCTGTCAGCCAGAGCAGCAGTGATTATCTTCTTAACTCACCATCTTTGCTATAAATTAAGACTTTGATCTTCGGAATAAAATGAAAAAAAAAAAAAGAAAACTTTATTAAAGTAATTCCACAAATGCATGGATTTCTCAGATGAGAAAATGTTCAAAACATGGAATTCTTTTACAAGTGATTCACAGGGGTATAACATCAATATTTAGAATAATTCTTAAAAACAAAAGAAACAGTTGAAATATTGCTGAACTCCCAGGTATTAGCAAATAAATTACCATTTTAGATATGTTAGTCATCAGATCTTTGGATGTTTAAAGGCATGGCATTTTTGAGGTGAAAGAATTCACCTTACATTACTTGTGTTTGAAACCATCCCTTTACCTTTCCAAATATCGGGGGGGGGGGGCAGCTTTGTACTAAGAATATGCAACTTTTGTGGATATTTTCAGGGTTCAAGGAAAGAACTTGCTCTGGGATTCCAGAATGTCCAAACATTTTTGCCTAATTAAGCTTCTCAGCTGTCACAGTACAGGTAATCCTTACCTGACTGTTCTACAGTGTTAAAGGTGTTCTTTCTCCTTTTCAAGAATTGAGCTGCTAAATGCCCCCTTTTACTTATTAAGGGTCATTCCAACTTAATCAGACTGCTAATATTTGCCATAAATTTAGGCAGTAGCTGAATTTACTCTTCTGGACTGAACATCTTAATTCTCTGCATAGCCAGTGGGGAAAGGTAGGTATCTGTAAAGCCTCCATGAAGACTCCTCATGACTTATCATCTGAGCTAGCACCCATGTCTTAGTGGGACATCTAGAAATCTGAGGTCATTTGAAGACATTAGAACATATATTATAAGTAGTGAATGCAAATGAAATTGTACAACATAATATTATGCAATGCATTATTTGTTTTAGGTATGGTTTTTGCATCTGTATAATTCACATTGCCCTGAGAAGTCAAATTTAAATCCAAACCAAATATTTTTCTGTCATACTCAATATCAGTTAATCACTCCTTTCTCTTTTATAAACTCTGATAAATTTTCAGCGACATTTCTCCTCTATCCAAATAACATGCTCAGATAGATAAGTTAAAATGAATAGTTCTATTGCTTTTTTCATTCTAAGCAAGTGTATTCATTTTCATACAGTGAATTTCAACACCATGCTTTATAAAAAGAAATTATTTCTTTTATTACTGTAGTTAGGAATATCCATTTATTAAAACAAATAGGAAATACTGATTTGGGATGCTGGAGTTGAAAAACAAGTAATCTCTATTGAGTTTACTATAAATTCTGTATCTACTGTGTTTTTATTTTTTTTTAAGCAGGTGCATTTTACTTTCGTAAGTATACTAAGAAATTTTGCTATTCATCTACTGGGACCAAAAAAAGTGTAAGGAAAATAAAAGGTGCACCTATGAGAATAGTTCATAATACTTTTGCAAAATCATGTCCTACATTTATGAATAAAAAACTGATTTGTAATCCAGACAAATTACTCCTTTAATAGCAAGTGGATGTTTTTCTTCCCTCATTCTAATGATGAATATAGATCACATTTTCCCAGAATGAGAAGATATACGCATATTTTAATGTTGAACAGTCAAAATATGCAAAACCTCTTCAAAATTATAAATCTTACAATGCCTTATATGTGTGTACTTCAGAAAGCATAGCATAGAAAAATATGGTTATAGGGACCGCATAACATTATATGTTTATACAAATATTCTTTTTTAGCTGCAAAGTATTTAAATAGCAATAAGATACGTCCCTTTCTTAATATGAAGAACAAGAAGAAGGTTCACAAAACAGAATAAATCCACTAGAAAAAATGTTGGAAATAGTCATATATGTTCTTATCATATCATGGGGCTAATATAATTTGTTACGTTAAATTTAACTTGAATGTTTCTTATTTATTTTAATTAAATAACACTTGAAAAAAGGTATGCCAAATGACAAGTAATTTGTGTAGTTTGAAGGGAAAAAGATGATGTTTCCTGTACAATTCTTTATCTCAGCCTTGTTTTCTCTCATTCTTTTTTTTTTTTTTTTATGTTTGTGAGAAATAAACTGAGGTTTATCATTTTGGAGAATTTTAATGTCATAGGATACATACAAACTCCAGGATTAATTCTGGGCTATGTGAAAGCTATTTTGGAATCTCCCATTGGCTTCAGGTATATTTGCCATTGATATATCATTTCTTACAAGCAAATTGTTTTTTAGAAAGAATTCCAAAGTATTATTCAGGTTGTGCGATTTTTGATAAGTTTGTTAGCACAGTATGGTAGGACTATTTTATTTTACATGGGTATCTGCATATCAAAATAATCACTGTGAACTTCTTCAGGTAGGGGAATAAGAAACGGGACTAGACACTTCCTGTTTGTTTTCTGTTTCTCTTTGGAGAATGGGAAGAGTCCCTAATTTCTTTTTTTATTTTCTGTATACAAATTATTTTAACTTAGATGGAGAATGATGGCTGCAGTACACCTTGCAGTTGAGCTGGACTATGTGTGCTGGTTTTGGCTGGGATAGATTTAATTTTCTTTGTAGTAGCTAATATGAGTCTATGTTTTGGATTTGTGCCAAGAAGAATGTTGAGAACACTGATGTTGCCAAGTAATGCTTACATTAAGCCAAGGACTTCTTCAGTTTCTCATACTGCATCTATGTTCCCAGCTTCTCTACTCTTTTTTTAATATACTGGTCCTTAATTTTGAAATCTATGTAAAGTCAATGCTGGGAAAGAAGGTAGGCTTTGTATTATCTTTGAGGATCACACCCAGGAAAAAAACCCTGTGACCTTCCTGCAATGATGTAAGGATTGTTTGCGTTCACCCTGTTTTCATCACTTTAGCCACACTTCTTGGCAATTGGCTTTGATCTCCTCTGGATTTCATGCAATACCCTGTGATCTAAATATTTTTGTGTGAAAAGGAAAGGAGACGCAGGAGCAAACTAACATGTGCGCAGTGTGGAAATTCAGGATGGTCAGGCAATGAAATAAACCAGGAAATAAAATTGATGGCATGGAGAATTATATCACTTGAGGCACTCACTGAAGTTAGAATTTTCCAAATTCACTTTATCTCTCCAGGCCAGAAAAGAGGTGGTGATGACATGTATGAAAAAGGCCAAATTGTTGTCTTCCAGAATGTGGATTTGTGATAATGTAGAAGAACTCAGCATCAGTAAAGGAGTCCACCTACAATACTCCTAAATTACTAAAAGTCTTGGGGTGGGAGGTGGGGGGACAGGGGTGTCTTCACTCAGTCTGTGTTACTGGTACCTAGGCCAGGGCCAGTTAATTTCAGTAGTGCTGATCACAGTAGCAGATCAAGAATAAATATGTTGTAGACCCCAGATGCATATTTATACATATTTTATCTCTCTGACTGCAAACATAAGTAGCCAAATGAACATATAAGCCTATATTTCAAATCATAAATTTACATATCTGATATCATTAAAATCTAAAAAGTCTTAGGAGATTGTAAAATCCTTCTTCAAAGTGTTCTGTCCATTATAAGACAAAGGTTACTCCTGAGAATCACTTTAAACATGAAATAATACAGATTTCTGCAAATTTAAAGCAAGAGATAATTCAAATGTCCAGGGCTGTACAAGTTCAGCCAATATTATATAAAAGCAGAAAAACAGTTTTTAGCATTTCAAAATGTTCTAACAGTTGGGTTTTTTTCTTTAACATGCAAAATTCTTATAAAGAAAACATAATACTTTTCTGACTGTACTTTAACTGCCATTTCACCCTAAGTTTCTTTTAAGTATACATACTATTTAAGAATATTTTGCAATACCATGTGTTGAGCTATTTATTTAATTAAAAATAAGAATCTGCCTAGCCTTGCATTTTCTAAAATGAACTAAGCTATAATATATCTTAGTCTAGTACAATAGAAACATAAAACACTGAATAATCTAAGTACTAGCATGGTAACAGGGTATTCATTTTTTCCTTTCATTTTCAAACACATTCTAAAACAGAAGAAAATTTGAACACAGAGGAAATTATTTAATATATCAACAAAAATGCTTGCAAAATTCTAAAGTAAATAAAAAATAAAAAGCATTAGTTTTATAATATTTCGTCTTACATTATGTAGCTTGCATTATACCTATCCTCTTGCGGCAGCTGTTCTCACAGAATCATGGAATGGTTTGAGTCAGAAGGGACCTTAAATTTCATCTAGTTCCAATCCCCCTGCCTAGGGCAAGGACATCTTCTACTAGACCAGGTTGCTCAATGCCTCATCCATCCTGGCCTTGAAGATGGCCAGGGATGATTCCCTTCTGAGGGGAACAGAGGGCCCCATATGCCGCCCAGACCCATCCCACAGAGAGGTCTGCTGCCTCCCTGGGGCCTGAATTAGAGACATCACCAGGAGACTTCCTGGCCTGGTAAAGCCCTCTGACTATTACCCTCTGTTGGTAATGCAGGTGGGCAGTGATGAGCTGGAGGAGAGGAATCCAAAAGCCATCAAAAGGGACTTCAGAGCAATGGGGTGAATGGTCGCGGGACAGGGAGCACAGGTGGTGTTCTCCTCCATCCCCTTAATCAACACGTGGGTCAGGGGCGGGTGGGAACGGTGGAGCTTCGGGTTCCTGGAGCACAGGGAGGTTTATAGGACATCAGGCCAGCTGGCGACAGATGGTCTCCAGCTGTCTCAGAGAGGGAAGAGGATGCTTGCCCATGAATTGTAAGGGCTTATTGATAGAGCTTTAAACTAGCTTGGAGGGGGGCGAAACTGGTAGGGACACCAAGAAACA
>NW_010227492.1:126336-154396 GCF_000690775.1 Eurypyga helias | reverse complement strand
GTTCCTGCCCTTGTCTTCCATGACTGGGTATATGGCTTGTGCCTTTGCCCGTGAAGACCGAGGTAAAAAAAACATTGAACACCTTGGGTTTCCCCATATCCTGGGAAACCATCTTTCCCGTTTCCTTCTGCAGAGGGCCCACATTCTCCCTGACCTTCTTTTTATCCTCTGTGTATCTATAGAAGCCCTTCTTGTTGCCCTTGATGTCCCTGGTCAGTTTCAGTTCTGTCAGGGCTTTGGCTTTCCTAATCTGATCTCTGACCTCTCAGACAATTTCCCTGTAATCCCCCCAGGCTCCCTATCCCTGCTTCCACCCATGCCTCACTTTGTCCAGGACTTGCTTGTTCATCCACACAGGCCTGCAGCTGCTTTTACCCAACTTCCTCTTCATTGGGATGCATTGCTCCTGAGCTTGGAGGAGAAGGTCCTTGAATACATGACAACTTCCTTCGGCCCCTCTTCCCTCCAGGGCTTCTTCCCAAGGAACCTTCCCAATCAATTCCCTGAAGAGGCTAAAGTCTCCTCACCGGAAATCCAGGGTAGCGAGCTTACTGCGCACCCTCCTTGCCTCTGTAAAAGGATCTCAAACTCCCCTATTTCATGGTCGCTGCAGCCAAGGCTGCCCTTGAGCTTCACATCCCCCTCCACCCCTCCCTGTTGGTGAGAACATTGAAATTCAAGACATTAGTTAAACTGGTGTGAGAGTGCCTTTTTTTGTTCAAAATACCTGAACTTCTGAACAAATACTCCAACTTTCAGCCAGTACTCATTGTTACAGAACAGCAACTACATGCACCACCTGACTGATATCAACAGGAGAAGATATTAGCACCTTCTAAACCCAGACTGGTCACTGCGATTCAGATTCCACCATGCTTACCACTGAGGGACAAACTAGAATAGTCTTCTTCCTGAAAGTAAACGAATGTGATTTTGCTTGATAAAATACAAGTCAACTTCCTGCAGTACTAAAGAGTTTGCAGTTAACTAGTCAAATTCTTCATGATGATGTATTAATTTGTTAAACATATGAAGGATACAAGACAAAAGTGACAGTACTTTTAAGCAAATTTAAACCACCCTAGTTTAAAGACCCATGAATATTTTTTTCAATTTAAAAGTTGCCCTTTTTATTGTAGTTTAACAACATTCTTCTCCCTAGTTACAATTTCTTCAGGATAGGAAGCCAGATCTCAAGAGAACCTCTAGGCAATTTTTTTTTTTTTTTAAATAAATTCTATATGGTTGAGAACTATTAAATAGCTAACTGAAGACAGGTTAGTTTTTACAGCCATGTGAATGTAGAGCACTGATTTACAGGTGTCATCTACTGTATGCTCTCTTTCAAATCAACTTTGTCACTTCCTTTAAATTTGCACTACAAATTCATACTATTACCCACTTTGCAGAAGCAGTTAGCCAATACGGCCTGGCAAAGTTGTTCCTGTTAAGAAGAAAAGTAGATTATAGAAGTCAGGTATATCATTTGGTGTAATCTTGTTTATTTAGAGAAAACAAGCACAAAGTGCAGGTTCCTTGAACAGGGTAGGAAAAACAAACAGCAGGTAATTCAGCATCTCAGATAAACCTACACCTGCTGCTCAGGCAAGCTTCACATTTTGAGGACTCTCTGTGTTTCTCCTCAAGATGATTCTCTTGTTTCTTTTCTCAACGTCCCTGTCTCCAGCATCACCAGCATTCAAAGCACTCCAGGTCTGCAAAGCCCTTGCTTCATTGCAGTTTAGTGTTGAGATATGCAGCTGCTACTCAGAATGCCTTCATTTGATCTTGAAATTTCCTGAAAATAAGAAGACATCTTCATTTTTGCTGGCTTGTAGGGCAAGGGGCATGTAATTTTGAACCTCTGCCAGCGGCTTTTGTTGATATTCATGTAGCGGTAGTTCTACCACAGTGGGTGCTGGCTCTGCTCTGCAGTTCCCTTCACATCTTTTCTCCTGTTTGATTTGCAGTTCCTAGTTTGAAAATGACTCAAAAGTTAAGAACCGTGATAGACATCTGTTCTACGTGGTCTTTATTCTAACTGATTAACATTACTTCATAGGAAATATTAACCACAGCAGCCTACGTATAAAAAAATACTTCTTTACAGGAGAAGCAGAAAACAAAACTTGAAAGGCTGGTTAAAAAAACAAACAAAAAAACCCCAAACAAACAAAAAACCCCTAAACCCTGAAAACACCCCAAAATAACCCCCAAACCACCAAACACCACACACTCCCCTTCCCCCCAAAAAACTAACCTGAAACCCCTGCACAACTTCTATTAACTCAAAGTCTTAATTTGATGTACCAAAGGCAGAAAATATGTCTAAAAGAAACTCAGAGATGAAAGTTCATGTAAACGACAGATAAAGTGGGAAGACATGATGATGTAGGTGCACAGGAGATGTGGAATTTAGCCAAAGCAGAGCTGCAGAAAGCAGAGCTTTAGTGCAAAGATGGGCAGAAAGCCAGAGTAAAAGGACAAGGATCTGGAACAAGTAGTAAGAGAACTAAAAATAAAAGTGTAGTGATGAAGTGAGGAAAGAAGACATAGATTAGCAGTGGAAGTTGATAAGGGAATGAAAACCTCTGAAAGCAATGGAAGAGATGTGCATGAACTACAAGACTACATAATAAGTAAACTTGTAAGAGCAGCACAAGAATAAAAACTCCGGGTTGCAAAAGCACAAAACTTGTTGCTGAAGGGGGAGAGGTGAGTATTGGTGACTACTGATGTGAGCTTATGAAACCAGGTAAGGACAAAACACTGAAAGCTAGGCGAGAAAGCAAAAGCAAAATAGACAAGAGTAAACAAAGTGATGAAAGAAATGAATGGATTTGATGTGTTGTGGGATATGAGACATCCCTCAGCTTATCTCTAGACTGAAAGGCAATACACTTGTTTACTGTGTGGAGAAAGCGCACAGCATGGTTCCTATTGTAGTTTTTTTGTGGGAAAAAAAAAATAAATTGAGAAGCCCTGCATGACTTTCAGTAAATGGTACCTGCAAGCCTGATGTCTGCAGCGGTTTCTCTGATACTTACAGTAAATACATAAAAAGTTATCAAAAAAAGGGAAAATTGAAATGATCAATAATGTTCAGAATACCTTTGCTTTCCAGACTAAACAGATTGTCTCAGCCTTTCTTGTGTTTTTATTATTTCACATGGTCTACTGTAGCGTTATTACTGCTTTCCATGATCAAGGATTTAAATAATCAGGGAAAAGCATGCAGTTATAACTCAAAGAAGCAGTTACACAACTGAAAGCCTGAAACCTTCTGCAAGTTGTTCAGAGTCAGTATAGGTATTATTTGAATATATAAGTATCAATTTGCATGGGAAACATACACTTTATAAACATGGATGCTCTCATACAATGGCCAGTCTGTAAACCCTGGGATTTGAATTTGGTTTTCTAGAAATGTATTTTGCATGCCAAAGACAAATAAACATTCATGGAGTAGGAATTAAATGACTGCCCCTTTTAAAAATATGTTATTTATATAAAAGATACTTTTTTAATACAAGAGAAGTTACTAGCCAAATTACACCCTCTGACTCTTGACAAATTACAGGAAGCACATTTATACCCACACACTACTCACAAATCTGACGCAACCAAATTGAAACAAAAATAAACCACAAAAGAAACTCCATCCTTACCAGAACCAGTTCCAGTTGCTGAATGACTAAACAGGAGGAGGGATCTCAGCTGGAGAGAGCAAGTTAAATTAAGGAAAGGAAGCACAGGTGCTTTTTAGTAGGAGAGAAAAATTCTTCAGGTATGTTAGCCCAAAGATAGTGTTAAATTTTGTTTCCAAAAAAAGAACATTCCCAGACTGTGAACGGCTCTTTGGTGTAGTGAGATGGCCTGGAGGAAATAAGAATGTTTCAGTTTAAAGTCCTTTCCTGAAGAGAAGCATTTACCCTTAGCAATTAAGAATCAGCAGTAGAAAACTATTCCTATAATATCTTTGGGTGGTTTTATACCACACCCTGGAGAAAGGCCTTGATATATTAAAATACAGAGATGTATAACAATAGCAGTATGGCATCACTATGGTAGCAACTACAGAATAAAAGCTCTAAGAGTCTTTCTCTTTCAATTTTTAGTTCATATAGCTAGACATATTGTTTTGCAATTATTCATGCTAGCAAACTAAAGGGAAGCTTTCTTTCTCAGAAAGCTGTGCAAAAAACTGCCATGAGCTTTAGGTGAAATTGGATGAGACTTCACCTGAAGTCTGAGCCAGAGGAACACAGACTAGGCTCTGCAGACCTCTACTGTCAAAACAGGCTGCTAAAGAAGAAAAATGGACATAACATAATGATAGAATCATCAAACAGTTTAGGTTGGAATAATCCAACTGTTAACCTAGCACTGCTAAGTCCACCACAAAACTATGTCCCTAAGCACCACATCTACACATCTCTTAAACACCTCCAGGGATGGTGACTCAACCACTGCCCTGGGCAGCCCATTCCAATGCCTGACAGCCATTTTGGGGAAGAAATCTTTCATAATATCCAATCTATACCTCCCCTGGTGTAACATGAGGCCATTTCCTCTTGTCCTGTGGCTTGTTACTAGCGAGAGGAGACCAACTCCCAGCTCTCTGCACCCTCCTTTCAGGTAGTTGTAGAGAGCCATCAGGTCTACTCTCAGCCTCCTTCAGGCTGAACACCCCCAGCTCCCTCAGCTGCTCCTCACAAGACTGTGTTCCAGACCCTTCCTCAGCTCCGTTGCCCTTCTCTGGACACACTCCAGTATGTCGGTGTCTTTCTTGTAGTGAGGGGCCCAAAACTGAACCCAGGATTCGAGGTGCGGCCTCACCACCGCCCAATACAGGGGCACAATCACTTCTCTAGTAATGCTGGCCACTGTTCCTGGTGCAGGCCAGCATGCTGTTGGCCTTCTTGGCCACCTGAGCAGACTGTCAGCTCATATTTAGCCGCTGTCAACCAAGGATTCCAGGTCCCTTTTTGCTGTGCAGCCTTCTAGCCCCTCATCCCTGGGCCTGTAGCTTTGCAGGGGGTTCTTGTGACCCAAGTGCAGGACCTGGCTGAACCTCATACAGCTGGTCTTGGTCCTTTGATCCAGCCTGTCCAGATCCCTCTGAAGAGTGTTCCTACTCTCAGGCAGATCAACATTCCCCACCAACTTGGTGTCACCTGCAAACTTACTCAGGGAGCACTCAATCCCCTCATCCAGATCATTCATAAAGATGTTAAAGAGAACTGACCCCAGCACTGAGCCCTGGGGGACACCACCTGTGATGGGCCACCAACTGGATTTAACTCCATTTACCACCGTTCTTTGGGACCACCATCTAGCCAGTTTTTCACCCCAAAAAGATTATGCTCGTCCAAGTCAGGAGCAGCCAGTTTCTGCAGAACAATGTCATGGGAAACAGTGGAAAAGGCTTTAGTAAACTCCAGGTAGACAACATCCACAGCCTTTCTCCCATCCACTAAGTGGGTCACCTTGTCATAGAAGGAGATCAGGTTAGTCAAGCAGGATCTGCCTTTCATAAACACATGCTGATTGGGCCTGATGCCCTGGTTGTCCTGTATGTGCTGTGTGATGGCATTCACGATGATCTGATCCATAACCTTCCCTGGCACTGAGGTCAGACTGGCAGGCCTGTAGCTCCCTGCTTCCTCCTTCCAGCCCTCCTTGTAGATGGGAGTCACATTTGCTAACTTCCAATCATCTGGGACCTCCCTGGTTAGCCAGGAATGATGATAGATGATGGAAAGTGGCTGGGTGACAACTTCCATCAGCTCTCTCGGTACTGTTGGGTGGATCCCATCCAGACCCATAGACTTGTGGGTGTCTAAGTGGTGTAGCAGGTCACTAACCATTTTCCCTTGGATTAGGGGACCTTCAGTATGCTCAGGGGGCCGAGTACCCTGAGAATAACTGGCATTACTATTAAAGACTGAGGCAAAGAAGTACCTCAGCCTTTTCCTTTGGCATTATGTTTCCCCCAGCACCCAATAAAGGATGGAAAATCTACTTGGCCTTCCTTTGGTTGATAATGTATTTATAGACATTTTTCTTTTTAATTGTCTTTCATGACATTAAATTCTAGTTGGTCTTTGGCCCTTCTAATTTTCATGGAATCAGAGAACCGTAGAATAGTTTAGGTTGGAAGGGACCTTAAAGATCATCTAGTTGCAACCCACCTGCCATATAAGAGGAATAAAAATTTTCTTACATGACTTGACTTTGAAACCACACAGGAGAGAAGAAAGCAGATGGATGGCATGGGGGAGATATGCCACACACTTCCTTTTTTTCCTGCTTTGTACCAGCAAATGCAAAAACTGCCAGAACTCTGCTGGAAACCAGTTCCAACATTCCCATTATTAGATTTTAATGGATTTAGATCTTAATTCGCATAGAAGATTATGTTGGTTTGTTTAAACTAAAAGAAGAGCACAGCTACAGACTGTTAAGTTGCTGTCACTGAGCTGACATTTAGTGTGGTTTAAGAAGTTACTTCTCCTGCTGTGAGGAACTGCCCTGCAGTGAGGGTCTGCAGGCAGAACCTGTGCCCACCTCATCACTCTCAGTGCATCTCCCTGCAAAATCACACAAATTGACAGTTTGTGCTGTGCTGTGATTTGCAGGGACTGAATCGCAAGCACACATTCCCTCCTGTGGCTCTAATGTTAAGACAGGTATATTTGGAATGGAGAAAGACAGGCATTGGAGATGGGGAAAGATTCTGATCTTCAGCAAGATAAGTAACCAATGAAAAGTCATATCCCAATAAAGTGCGTGCTTTTCTTTGACAAAATCCGGGGAAAAGGAAAAAAAACCCATCAACCCCAAACCAACAATCCTATGCTTACTTGGTTATGGGTGGCTTCAGTTCTAGTTTCTTAGATGAGAATACATCAGAGTCTTTCCTTTGCTTGAAAAAAAGCTATTAGCCTTTTGCTGGCAGCTGCCACCTCTGAGGTGAAGGAAAACTCATGCCTTTTATACATGGCAGGCTCCAGGTCCATAGTCTTTGAAGATTTCAAAATCCCTGAAAATGAAACAGTGCTATGAGACAAGCAGCAGAAAAACGAGGTGGGAAATTTTTAGATCTACTTTCTTTGTATTGTGCAATTCAAGAAAACAAAAAAAAACCCCTTCAGAAACCTGAACCCTACTGTTCTTCAGAAATGAAGCATACACTGTTCTCATACAGCAGTCAAACTGTTATCTGAAGTGCATGAAGGAAATCTGTTCCAAAGGGCTCCAACCTCCTAGTGAATAAACCTGGCATTACATAAAATGTCACTTGTTTCTTGTTTTGGGTGGTGGTTTGTTTTTTTTTTTTCCCCCCCACAAATCCCAGAAAACATTTGATCTTTCTGGATATCCTGGCTCTCGACAAATGCTGGAAAGTGTGTTTACACCCAAATTTCTTATGTTCCTCAGCATGCTTTCCTGTGCCACGTGTTTTATGCTGACAAGTCTCCAAGTCTTTCTTCATTATGGGGATTCAGAGTGGTTGCTTTGAGTTACAGCTTAGCAGTGTAGTTTGCATAGTTTATATTTCTACATCACACAAGTCTGCGTATAAGACATTTATTTGAAAAAAGCAAGGCAATAATTATTTAGCAAATTAGTCTGTACAGCCCTGGCATCAACAGTTATGGCGAAACTGCAAGACACTAACAAAATAGTAAAAAAAAGGACATTTTCCATCTAAAATTCCAACCCAAATTATGGTGTGCAGCAAGTAATCAAACTCCAGTTTATCTTATTAAAAAGCCTACTGTGGCTTGGATGTAAAATTAAATTATCACTTGCCTCTCTGGCAAGAAATAACTGTCTTTGAACTATCTGACTACGGATTATGTTTTGCAGCCTTTGCTTGCTCTTTCTTCCTCTTTCCCCCTGAATGAAATCAAGCGACGTCTTACATCAGTGGCAGCAGCAGCTTTGGCTGTTTCTAAATTTGCAGGTTTCTAAATTTAACAATGTATTCTGGTTGGGAAGGGCCATTACACTTCTGCATGTCTTGCTAATAAAGAGGACTGGTTTCTGAGAAATCTGCTTCTCTCTGTAACAGGGTAAAGCTAAGCTTTCTCTTACGCATTTTCCATGGACAACTGATCAGTGAATAAATAGGCTGATGGTTAAGGAAGGCTATGCTCAAGAAACACATCTCCCCTGTTTCTCCCCATATTATGTGGGTCCCCCCATGACCTCTCCATTTCGCTGGTGCAGCTGTACACGTCTGCCCAGTCCATTTGCCTCCCTTGAGTGATAAAGTTTTCCCCACAGTATTGGACACTGGGATCGGTGGTTTAGCCTTTTGCATGAATAGGCTCCACACCTAAGAGTTTTGGCCTGAAGAGATCTGGGCAAGTCAGACTGCTACGCTTTGCAAGCTACTCAGCAACACCTGCAGAAAATGCTTCCTGTCAGATGACCTCAAACATGTTTCTTCCACCTGCCTTAGTTTTCTTACTCCAAAAAACTGATAAAATAGGACAACTGATCTTTGGAGACTCAGAAAATGAAGGGAATTTTCTGGCCAGCTGGATTTTCTCCATGATGGACTGGCCATCTGGAATTCTGGTGTCTGAGAAGGACCTCAGTGCTATGCCACGATGGGAATGTTCTGACCATCCTCCCAGAAATTACTTCAAGTCCATGCTTCTGGGCAAGGTTTGTCAACAGGCATAAAATGCTCTGGTTTTCTGCTCTGAGTCTAGATGGACTACTGGTGAAGACTCGTGGCTCTTCAGGGAGGGGGTGAAAAGATCAGAAAGTCAGTTTGTATTTGGCAGCTGGAGTTGTATCTGCCAGGGCAAAGGTGCAACCTTAGTCTAACATACTGAAATTCCAGATCTGAAGCAGATTTCTAAGTTCTGCCTTCCTCATTATAGACTTAAAAAACTACTTGATCCTTTGGCTACTCTGCAGTAGGAAGACAGTCACAGGATCTTAAACAGATAAAGGATCTGAGACAGTAGTTTTCTTCAGGTTTTCAGATCAACTGTCTAAATTTCTTGCAATCCCTGCTGTGTTGTCTGCAGTTTCTGAATGCTGCTTCTCAGAAATGCCCCAGGAAATATACTAGATAAATGCATGTTGCTTTTATGTTGATTTAGTGTGACTTTTTCTACCCCCTAAAAAGAAGTATCGCTTTGCTGACTGGCATTCAGTCCTGTGCTTCTGAACATCAAAAGTTGTTCTTCAGTCTCCCAGCTTCAGCAGCTGAAAACACAAATGAGTAAGAACGTGCCTGAGCAGGCAGGTAAAGTGACAAAAATGTAGGTCCACTTTCCCCTCTGGCTATGTTTTGTTTCTTTATGATTTTTGTATTCCTCTGAATTTCTCTGTGCATTATTCTTTGTACATCAGAAAAATTCTGGGTGAAATTGTGATTGTTTGCTCTCACCCCCAGGTTCTTAGTGGTAGCTGTCAAATGTGGAATTCAGCAGTACCAGCCCTCCTAGAGGTCTCCTCTGTAAGCCTTCAGATTGTTTCTACTTAATTTGGAATAACAGGGAAAAAGAAAACAAATGCTGAAGAGGGTGAGGACTTCTAATGTAAAGCGATCCTGACCCCTAAAGACTTTCTACAAAAGCTGCTGCTATGAAGTCTGCCTGACATGATGGTGGTGAAGACTGCAAATTTCCTTCTTTGAGAATCTTCCACATCATCCACGAAACAGAACAGGTCAAAACCAAGTCATCCTCTTCACTTCAGGCTTTTCACTTGAAGCTGTAACACAGTGCTGAATAGGTATTTTTTTGGAAAGTTTTCAGTGCTCCTGAAAGTACGGTAAGATTTCTGCCACAGGGTACTTTTGTGTTTAGCTCACTGTCAGAAATTCCTGGTCACCAGCCCTCTGGAACTTGCAGCCTCCGTATGATCCTGTCAGGCTAAGGAAGGCTGATGGCTACCAGCAGACATAGCTGCTGATAGGCAAAGAAAGACCTTGAATATCCGAGAGGTTAATGGGTGTGCTAACCACCAAAAAAAGCATTTTCGCCTCATACAGAGGAAGACAGGTGAAACTGCAGGAACATTATCTGGAGCTTTACAGCAGGATGAACAGAAGCCGAGCCACAGGAACCGTGGGTTTTGGGGGTTGGGGCTGCAATCTGGCAGCTCTTCTTTTGAGTTTTGTCTATCAGGGAAAAAACAAACAAGCAAGAAACCACTAGCAGGAAAAACCAGAAAAACAAGGAGATGCACTGGATGCACTGGTACGATGGTGCTGAGAGGGAGCCAGAAAACTGAGCCAGCTTGGAGAGTTAGAAAAAGAAATTGCCTCTTGTTTATTTGTATTGTGTAAAAATATGTATATGTTGTTGAGAAACAAGAAGGATTGTATGCAAGAAATACTTGACTACATCATGAGTTTCTCTTTGTAATAGAAACAAGTCAGCAAGACCTGAATATTGGCTAATCATTCATGCTAACATGTTTGGGATAGATTAATGAAGAACACGCTCTGTGAAATCTCATTGTGTTATATTGTGTTTTCCACCTTTTGGGATTTCTAAAAGTTTCCACTGAAGGCATTGATCCTAGTGTAATGAATTAAGTCTATCAGTAATACATCTGCTTTGCTTAGTTTTTTGCAGACCCTTAGAGCGATCCGTAGACTTTCTCAACATCTGTGATTGGGATATAAAAATAAACAAAGCATCTTTGTGACCAGCTGCTATCAGATATCTTTCCATGTGTATTTCAATAATACACTAAGTAGTATTAACTTCTTAACTTGTAGTGACAAAAGAGTGAAGAGGTAGCTTTACGTGGTATTTTCATTTCAATGTATATGCTTGTGTTTTATCACAGCACATTTTTTATTCCACTGCAGAAATTTCTTAGGCAACTCTTGCTCTGTACATTGGAAACAATGCATCAGGGCACATGTGAAGATGACTTCACGTATCTCAGAGAAGTTGACGTCACGGCATCCTCACAAAAGCAAAGGCAAGAGAAGTTAATGATATTTATCTTCTGCTTTCACACAGAAATACCCAAGAAGACTTCAGAGATTACATATAGAGGGACCATTTCACCCATCACTGAAATTCATTCACCTCTGTACCATCGCTGTGCTTTGCGATACTCCCATTATGTGCATTAATGGACCAATAAAACATTCCTTGGTATGCTTTAATACTACAAAATATTTCTTTCTACTGTAGGTCCCGTCGGAGTGAAATGATTCATCTTGCTATTTCTTTTGGATGTTTCAAGATGTTTATTTTTGGTTTTGACAAATTTCAGCATAAGCTGCTCAGGCAGACATCTGAGGTTGTGAGCATCTTGAAGATAACAGCTTGGTTCTTTCGTTCCGTAAAGTAGTCAGGTCACTAACAGCTGTGCCTCCCGACGATCACAAAGAAAACGCTTTCTTACCAAATATCTCTCAGAATACTTGAAAAATAACACTGAGATTACTCCATAACCCAGATATATTTGAACTTGATTTGCTATACCATCTCTTTAATCATCGCCTCGACAGAGGAGGATTTAAACATTTAGATATATCAATGGCCTCTGCAGAAAAGTGGGGAATCATACTGACCTGCCCCAGTTCCTATGATGTGTATGTTTTTAAGTTCAAGCAGATGAACAATTCTGCTTCAGTCAAAGAACCCACTCATGCTTAATTTTCAGCATATGTTTAAAAGCTTTGAGTGGGACTATAATCTTCAGACATTTCTTTGACTGTCAGTTTTTCCCCTCTGGTCCCGGATTACAAAACAACTAGAGATTAGCCCTTTGTGCTGAGATTGGATTCTGCTGCCCTTATGGTATCTGAGGAACACATTCTCTGGTGAAGAATTCACAGAAATCACTGAGGTCAAGTGGTAGTCAACCTTGAAACTCTTTAATTATAATTTTCAAAACTTGCCAGGTTGGTAAACATGCTGCTGAGAAAACACTAATCCTTATAGACTTTCCAGGGTGCAAGAACAAATTTTCTTGAGCAAATTTGTTTTTATATGACACAGGCTGGAAATATGGTCATAATCTCCTTCATAATTTTTAACATCTCTTAAAACATGTATGAAACATACTGAGAAAATCTAAGAGGAATCCCTTCACTTCCAGTTTATGTCTTCCCAGCACTTAATACAGCAAGTAGTGAGCTGTAACCATGGACAACTACAAGCTCTCTGTCCTGAACGTTTCAGGACACTCAGCAGGACCTGAATGCTGTTAGGCTCTGGTGTTCGCAGCTGTAACGTGCTGCTTCTCTGTTCTGACTTGGTCCTTTGCTTGTTTCCTTCTCTGAGGTTGCTGCCGGAGGAGTGTACAGTGGCTCTTTCTGTGTTCAGCCAGTCCTTTGCCTTATCAGTCTTTGATCTTCCTTGCATTCCTGAAACATTACAGCTCCTCTGTCCCTTTAAGGGTCCTTTATTAATTGAATCACAGATTACCATGTTCCTTTTGCTCTGGGTTCCCCTCTTTGACACATCTTAGATCTCCTTTACTTGCCCCAGTGATTTTAATTTACTCTTTTAATTACTGAATTTGCTCTGCTGTCCCTTACTTCTCTTCACTAGTCCCTTCACAGAACATCAGCTAATCTAAGCCATTTTAGCTCTCCTGATCCCAAAATGTGTTTTCTGATATCCTGCAGCCTGGCAGGAGGCTGTGAACCATACACCCTGGTGCGCGTAGCTCTGGGAAAACAGTGCAGCATCCAGTTTGTTCATGGCTGTTTGGCTTCCAGAAAGTGCTGTAACCAGTGTGACCAGAAATGTTGAATACACAGCAGCACTGGTGCTTTCTTTCAACCCCACTCAGCCTCCCCCACCTTCTCGCCATTATCTAACCTTCGCCTTTGTTGTGATTTCTATGCTGTGAGCACAGAATCGTAGAGCACGGGATAATTCGGGTTAGAAGGGGTGTACTCCTGCCCAAAGCAGGGACACCTCTGAGATCAGACTGGCTTGACAAGGGCTCAGTTGAGTCTTAAAAACCTCCAAGGATGGAGACTGTGGAATGCCTCTTGGCATCATCTTCCAATGCTTAACTGGCTTAACACATCTGACATCTGTCTATATCATCTTCCTGGCACGCTGTCAGGACCTCGGTGTGCTTTGCTACCATTTATTCCCTTGCTTGGTATTTACACGCCAACCTCAGTGTATCAACCGAGGGATATATTCTGAGCAGTACCCGACCTCTGCTAGTATTGTAATCAAAGGGATTAAGGCTGTATCCACTGTAAAGAAAGGAAATGCAGTCTGGACCTGAATCAGCTTCTGCTGTTTCCCAGACAGGTACCCAAAATATGTCTCAATTTGTTCTGCACAATTTTTTTGCTGTGTGTAGAATTGCTGTTGTTCCCTTTTCATTTAAAAACAATAACCCCCAAAATATTCAAGCTGCAGAAATGCAGTTTTAAAAAGAGACATTAATACTTTTCTACATCAAGTGATGAACAAAAATATTTCTAAGCTTGGACCAGCATTTATTTAATTAAATAGTAATTATCATGTACTATTTCTAGTCAAATTATCAGCTATGGCAGAGAAGTGTAAAAAAGAGAGAGCCTTTTAGAGTCACGAGCCTTGTCAACATTTCTTAAGGAACATTTTCATAAAAATAGAAAGAAAAAGAGAATATCATGTTAATAACAGCAAAGCTGACCTTAACATTTTGTATGCTGAAAGTGTCTTAGTCTTTATTTCCTTCTGCAGGGTAATATTTATTTTAGTGATCATTTCAATTTGCAGAGAAAAACAAAATAGTAGGGCAGTGCAAGCTGGATTGAGGACAGGTTTTTTTTGTTTTGTTTTGGTTTTTTTTGTAAGAGATCATGCTTTAACACTTTCAGCTGTGTTCAACAGCCAACTACTGGAGTTATCTCACTGGATCTTAACCAGTAGTGTTGTAATGTACTATTGTATCAAAGTGATGAAGAAGAGTATTCAGTTAGTCTCACTGGAAGCGTGTAGCTACACAGTACTCAAGTTTATTTCAGTCTGTCTGTAGGAAAGGTTTTAGATGCAGGGATGTAAGAAGCATTAGAACATGGCTTCAGAAGGATTTGCAAAAATACTGAGACAGATTTACCCACTTTTACTTACTTTAAGTAATATCTTGAATGAAGATGGCAGGAAATAGCCATGTATAGAGCCGGATTAACTAATCATTTAGCTGATTCCTGGAATTATTCTTCACATTTTCCCCTCCTCTGTCAAGCTTTATAGTAAATGATTATGAGTCATTTACTAACATCCTATTTCAAGACTTTTAGAGTTGTTATCTCCTTGTTGTGGTTGTGGTAAAGTATTGTGCCTCTAAATTACAAGGCTAGATGGTAGTGTCTCAGATCCCCTTTTAATCCCCAACAGTTGGTCTGTCAGAGTAGCTTCTGAAGGTGTTTTATTGACTGAGTGGTATTTTAACCCCTATTCATCTTACTGCCCCATTCCCCTCGTGTTCCCTGCAGAGCTAAATGGAGGTCTTTTTTGGATGCTATTACAGTAAATATTTAAATAAATAAATAAATAGCCCAAATTATCCCAGGAAAGTGCCTGTATTTTCATCCTAATCAAAAATCCTATTGCAGCTTGTTGAATGAAACTTTGTTTCTTATCCTACATCACATCTATCTCATCTCGCATGGTTTCTGACGTTGTGAGGTTGCAGGTATTCTTAAAATACCCTTGATTTTGTTGCAAGTTGATTGCTTTCTCAGTACTTGAGATTGTAGTCTTTCCTTTTTTTTTCCTTCAGTGGGCTTTTTCTCAAGCCTTGGAACAAAGACCAGCAATGCCTCTACACTTAGAGACTGCAATGTCAGTTTACAAGGCCAGATGCATTATTTTTAGTAAATGTACCTGACAGCTAGTTATCAGATCAGAAAACAAATCCCCCTTAAAAGAAAAAACTATGGAAAAAATCGGCACAGGCAGTGAAAATTGCCAGGACAGTTTTCCACATCCCCCTTGCTGAGTCCTAGAGAGGGTCCAGCATGTGACCCATCCTCTGGCTGAAGACATGCAGTAGGGAGGGGAGTGAGTCCCTGTGATGTCCATGGTACATGGACACAGCTTGCCTGTGCATGTGCCTCGTGACAGGATCAGCTGCGCCTGTGTCATCCCTAGCATGTCCCTCTAGCCTCTTCTTGAAGACCTCCAGTAGTAGTGACTCCAAAATTTCTCCACAGAATCGAGTCCATTAGAAACTTCCTTTCTGATGTCTAATGTACATCTCCCTTCCAGCACTGTAGACATTATTATTTTGTCCCATTTATTAAAGGAGGTGAAGTCCACCTGCAAAGCTCATTCCGTAGAGGAAGATGAGATAATCTAATGACAACTCCCTTAAAGGTATATCTAAATGATTAAAAATATGCCATAACATATGTCCATCAGCTGCCCAGAGAAAGTCTCTGCTGCTTTGTGCTCAGTCTCCTCCTCTTTAATAGAGGTGAGTGGGATTCACCTACTTTTTCAAGGCTTCACAAGACCTGGGTAACAAGTCTGAAACATTAAATCTATTCAGGAGATGAACTCTAAGAAGTATAAGACAGCATATGGGATGAATAGTTCCTATATAGTTCTAAAGAATAAAGATGACTGTCAGGGTACTAAGGTTTTAAAATAAATACTTAAGAATAATTCGGTCCAAATAAAAAAAAGCTACGTATATGTAACTTTTGATCTTACAGTTGGAGCCAGCCATGTTTTATGTAGCCCAGAAAGATGCCTCCTGCGTCTTTTGGTGGGATCTGCCTCATTGTGATTTCCAAACTGGCAGCTGCATTCCTGTGAGGTGTACATAAACACGGTGGTGTGTAAGAAAGCTTGGAAAACCACTACCACAAGAAGAAAGTCTGTATTAAAAGTATTCAAAAAGTGAATCTGACAAATGCAGTATGTAAAGCTAGGAATCCTTCTACTCACACCCTCCTTCATACTTAACGAATGAAGTATCCCTGTAGACAATCTTTATGGGAAGCAGTTTTAAGCTGGCATTGATGTTTTACTATCTGGAAATCAATTTCAGCCTTAGACAATAGAGCTTCCAATTTTAGTGTCTGCTGCTGATAGAGATATGGGATCCTGACATATGAGTTGGGTCAGCAGGGACTCATGCAAGTGGTTAACTTCAGGTTTTGTCATGATGACCAACAACGTCAGTAAGATGGTACTTCATGTACAAACTCTAGGAAGACTGGCACCATGCTGAACATCTTTTGTGAGGAGATCAGCCTCTTTCTGCCCCAGATGAATGGGCAACAGGTTTACTGGTCTCATTTACATATATAAATATACATATTTAAAGAACAAGTCTTGAAGCTTGCTGAGGATGCATGGAGTTGGACAAGTTTATTGCTGTGGATTCATAGTCACAAGCTGAGTAGTTAGAATTTCCAGATTTGCTCAACAATTCTGCTAAAACTACTTTATTGCCTAAAGCAAGTAACATTTATTCTGACTTTTTTTTTTTTTTTTTAATGTACTTTCTTCTCTGGTGAATCCAGTGTAGGAAGTCTCTGCGCTCTCACCTGCATCTCCCATGGAAGCTACTTCTCCCCAGTTTTGGACTGGAACGGAGCAGTTCCTTCAGCTAAATGACAACAGCTGGAAGGACTGCTGGATCACTGGATTAGGACTAACCCTGCAAATCACAACTTTTATCTTCCAGCATCATTGCGCTGATGCTCCAATGTGGAGCCTAGGTCTCCAAGAACCACAAAAGCTCACCTGCAGGGAGGGTGAAATGCAGCTCTGCGACCTTAAGACCTTTTTATGGAAACTTCATCAGAGAAAGTGGGGGAAACTTGGCCCTGTGGCACACCCTCAGGGTGCAGTCAGACAAAACAGCTGAACTCACCCTATAGTTTTCTCCTTTTGAATAACACAGTCCTGCTCCCTTCTCTTTGTACCCACCACCATTCTTGCCTTCCCTGCCCTCTCCTCCACCCCAGGTCCTACCTGGCAGATAATAGCACCCTCCTATCTTTGCTCTGACAGTTACCTGTCCTCACAGCAAACTGATGCAGGCAGCCAGGCTGGCAGGCTCACACCCTCTCCCTCTGCTGGGCTGGATCTCTGCCCAATTAGTGATTATGCCCCGAGGCTGTGCTTTCATGGACATTTGCCAGGGAAACCTGCTGGCTTGAGCATTTCTTCTGACAAGAGTAGGGTCCCTTCTCCAGTGCCATGCCTGTTGTTGTGCTGGTCCCGCTGTTTGCTGAGCATCACAAGGAATCATGACAACAAATGATCTAGAGAAAGAAACCTTCTCCCTTTTCTTTATGGTTATTTTAGCCAGAGCACTTCACCCCTATTGCCTTTCACAGTCCTGCAAACCGCTGAACCACGGGAAAGAAATTACTGAAGGCACCTGCCAAAGAGAAACGTCACAGGAGCCACAGCCTCAGACTGATGCTGAACAGTAAGCTGGGGTTTGGGGTTTTTTTTACTTAAGTTTTTGTTTTGGACTTGTGTTATGTCGTCTCATTCCTTTATTTAGAACTAGCAAGGATTAGTCATCAATCTAACTGAGAAGAGCCAGACAGCACCTTTTGATAAAGCTGTGACAATAAGCCGACAGTTTCCTCCTTGAGTTTCCTAGGCCTATTAGTATCTACGCTGCGTTGGCTAATGAACCGTTTAAATCACACAGTGACTCTTATTCTTGGTCGCTATGGGTTTATCAACTTAACAGCTTTTTTTCTTCTCCCTTTAGGTTTTGAGAGTTCAGTCCTGACCTTTGCCTAGATAACTGCTATAGGATTTATCCTACAATTCTACGTTTTGTCACATAAAATGACAATTCAGCAGATAGCCCCGTGCCATCACGAGTACAAATTACTTGGATGTGAGGTTCATAGGAAGGGAGCAAGGATGTGGGATTTAGGAGAACTAATGCGCTTCCTCTTTCTTTTTCCCTAAATGTAATGCAAACAAAATTGGCAGGATGGGGAATATTATGTCCCTGACAATATTCATCATGACAGTGCACTGTCCAACTTGAACTGCAGCCAGACAGTACACAATTACTGCTTAGTGTTAGAACACGTTATCAGGGCTTCCTCATTCCTGCAGGTTAGGAAAACAACCGGCTGGCCATCAGAGAACAAGTAAACAGTCACCTTTTTCCTCATTCCACATCTCCCCTCCCACCTGCTCTCCTTTCTTCTCTCTGATTGGTCTCATGTCCTTTTTGATGAGATACTGACAATAGCAAGGGGGCTAACCTACTTTTCCTCAAACGACGGAAGCCACAGGGCATCTCAACAGTGCCAGGCGGCAGCTGCTGGTCAGGCAGTGGGTTACAGCAGAATGAGAGGAAGTGCACTTGCAAATGTACTTTGGATTTGCTTTGCTCTTTTAATTTGTGTTCAGGGACCAAGGAAACTGAGAGCAGGAAGGGGGAAGAGGAGAAGAGGTTGCTCAGAAAAGAGAAAGGTTGCACAGAAAAAAGCAACCGGTTGCAGACATTGGCACAAACTGTTCCGACCCAGCACTGCTTTACGTTTCCTGTGGATTGCTCTGTGTTCTTGAGCACCTCTGAAGTTGATGAGATGGTTAACAGCAAAGAAGCTGGAGCCCAGTCTCCACCTCCAGTGAATGACCGAAAAGTGAGCTCTATGGCTAGAAGCTTGCATGACATACGCCTGATGGAGGGGGTTACTCTTTTAGAGCTGTAGCTGCTGTTTTCCCCATTTAGGAATTTCTTTAGGAGCAATACAGAAGTAGAGTTAGCAATCTGCAAATACCATATTTTTATGTTAATGGCTAGCAATCCTTCTTATTCTTTAAAGAGCAGAAAATACCTGTACTCTATTCCATGAAATCTGCTCATTTCAAATGGAAAAACAAAAGGTTGTGTATCTGCTCTGCATATTGTCAGAAGACAGGTATGTCGAGGAATGTTAAACAAAATAGTTCAAAACAGGTCACCTGACAGAAATCAAACACTGCATATTGCTTTTAAATATGTGGGCTAAACCGAGAAAGTTTTGGAATTAAATGTCATTACAACATAGGTCAGAGTGATCGGTCACTAAAACATTGCCCTCAGTCTCCAGTTTTTTGGCAATGTAAGGTACCATTTTAGACCTGATGCACCCAGCTCTCTCTCACACATGCAGACATGTGGAGGTTATTTTCTAGATAATTCTTACACTCCAGGTAGCCTGCACTGAAAAGATGTATGAGAAAAAGACAAGTTGACAGCTCTATTTTGTGAGTATATGTGTTTTCTTTCTATGAAGGTATGAACAGCCTACATCTAAAACAGCCTCTTTGAGAAGGAAAAAAAATCATCCTTTGTGTTAATTTAAATGTTTAGAAGAAATACTTATTTCTGCCCCAAAATTCAAAGAAGGAACAGCTCTACCCTTGCACTTTGGCAGACAGAACATTCACTTGCCTTACTTTTTATTTTGTATATAGCAGAAAAGCCTGATCTGTTATTAAACCTAGCTGAATGCATGTGCTTTACTTCACATAATCCCTCACTGTCTTTCCTCTATTGTGATCACTGTGAGATAGGTTCTAAGACATTAGCCAAAGGCAGTGTTTTCTTAAGAAAAGGGCCGAGAACCGTCTAATCTCTCTGAAAATTGTTCTGAGAACTCATTTATTTAGCTTAGGAATCTTCTGTCAGATGCCAATAACAGCCACAAAGACTTGAATCAGATTATGTGAAGGACTTTCTCTCAATAAAATTAAAGTTTGAACCCCTCTCTGGTGGATTGTTCCTGCCTGCAGCTCCTTGAAATTTAAATATACTTTCCTTGGTCACTTTTGGAGATGTCATATCCCTAGCACAACTCACAGAAGTCCTTGAGAATATGAGCTCAGTATTACCTTTTTATTTAGGAAAACAGGAAAGGCATGTTAAAAAGACACACTAAAATGAGACATATTATTTATTTACAAGAATATTAAGAACACAAGATGGGTCCTTGGAAGTTATGCACTGCACAGCCACAGCTAAGCACCATCCACTTTACCTAGGAGCAGCTTTCTAGGGCCTCGGAACACGGGAAAATGGAGCATGGCACAGAGCTGCTAACGTTGACTTATCCACGTTCTGTATGATAGCAGAGACCATGCAGAGAAAATTGCTTGGTCCTTAACACCTCTCGAAAGGGCTTGATAGTGCTGTAGCAGTTTAGGAGTAGCTGTTTCTGCTTCAGCTTCTGTAGGAAATACAGACTTTGCTACACAACCCTCTCTTCACTGAAAGAGAGGCCATGCCTTTGGTATCTCTGCAAGGCTGCCCCTCCTTCCTTATCCGATTCGCTCATGTGAAGAACTGGTTTGTCAGGCCCTATAAGGATGTAAGGTACTTGTTTCTCTCCTGGGATATCAGCTCTGCTTCTCCTGCCTGATAGGAACCAGAGTCACCCTCTGTCACATCTCTGTACCATGAATTCTGCCCTGCTAACAGTCTGGTCAGCGCTGACTGCAAAGTTCACAGCACTGCTGTGTCAAGGAACAGCCCCCATCTGAGACCCCTGCCTATACAGATGCAATTTGAATATTTCTTAGGACAGTGTTCTCCAAGATCCAACCCACAATGTTCTACTGATGTTGGGGTTTGATGCCAAGTCCAAATCTGCTACTCATAGTCTTGAAGTCAGTTGCTGCATGGCACATCCTGCACATGCCCTCACACCTCTTTTAGAGTTTGTTACCAGTGGTTCTCTCTCACCTGTGCACCTCAAAAAAAGTCTCACCCCCTAGAAGAAACCTAAGTGGTAGCCTTCATGATAGAAACATTATTATCAACTGGGTAAATGAAGCTGTCCAGAGATGCTTATTTTCCATCTTCAGAGGAAGGTGGCAGAAAATTCTTTCCCTTGGACTCCCCTGAGCTTGGATCTTAAAGATCCCTATCTTAAAGCCAATCTCATGATTTTGCAGTACCTCTACTTGCCAATCACACAGCGGAAACCTGCTCAGACTGTTTATTAGGCTGCACGATTCAAGCAAAGGCCAAACAAGAAAAAGGAAAGACTGGATGGACTCATATTATAACCTTTTTCAAAGAAAACTTTTTTGCTGGCTACTGTCCTAAGAACTGTCAAAGTGATTGCTGTAGGAATGCACCATATGGTTTTATGATCTACTACTCTTCAAGTGGAAATACTGTATGCACTCCCTTTGGAAAGGGTTGGGAATTGGTATTTTGACAGAACACCTCCAAAAAACCCATTATGTCACAAAACATAAGGCAAAATAAAAACAATAGACTAGTTAATGGTTCTTTTATTTTACATTTTCTTTCTTTTTTGAGAAGCAATGTAGTTTCAAAGTAGCTTATGTATAAATCTCTTTTAAAAAATCCCTGTTTGATACCACTCCATTTCCTCTCCTTTGCCTTCCCTCTTTGCCTCCCGCTCTCCTTTATGGGGTTTAGTGAGTGAGATGTGAGTTACATTGACAAACATGATATCTGCTGCCCTATGAAATTTGTTCAGCAGAGTTCCTCTGCTGCTGCGAATCTTAATGCCGTTCTCAGGCAGCGTTTTCAATCCATCAGATACTGTACAGCTGCATATGTGCACCACAGCAGGAAGATTTATGGGTTCCTATTTTTAGGATTTCATGTTTTGGCACCTCCATGCTGTTCAGTTGCCCAAACTGTATTCTGCTAATTAAACCTGAAGACCTAAATCATAACATACTTGGGGATGTTCAGCCAATGAAGCAATGGGATTGTCTGAACATTTTGTGATTGTATGAATTTCTATATGAAATAGCTTTCTTGTGAAGTAAAGGTACTGTAATGTCATATTTTTAATTTTGAGTGGAAAATATATTGCTTTTTGCTAATCTTTCAATAAACAGTTGTTTTTTGTTATTTCAGTATGTTTAATATATGTATACACTTGATTTCAATGATACAATAGTTTTTAGCTTGAAAGTCTCTGGATGAGGACATTTTAAACAGACATACCATCTTGGGGACCCTCCTTTGTAGAGGTTAAACAACAGCTGAAAATATGAAAGTTTAAGGGAAGCAGCAGGATTAGTTTTATGCCAAAATGGCACTGGCAGCCAGTGGAAACTGTTGTGTCTGTAAGCTGAGCCCCAGCCTGCTTACGTTAGTATTCATCTCACATTCTGGCACAACGTTTCTTTCACAATTAGCCTCATTTAGCAGTCTGTCTTAAAACAAAACACTCAACCTGTAAGTCTGTTGCCATCCCTAACCAAGATGCTATTTACCTCAAGAAAATCACCTAATAATCATCTCATACAGTCTCATTTTACCTAGAAGCTGAGTTCTGTTATTTAGTACCCATTGATTAATAACACAACAAAATGTTGATCCCCACTCACAGATGATCACCAATTTTCTTGACCAAAAGTGTTAAGAATGAAAATGAAATTGCTTGAGAACGTTTATAACTTTTACATTAAGGTGGTGCTATTACAGAGTTAGGATTTTTTTAATAGAGGAAAACTTCATGGGTCATGAGAAACAAAAACAAGGAAGAGAGGAGAAATCCTTGATGCTGAATATAAAAAAACCCAGTGTTGGAAGTTTCAGTAAAGCAGCAAGTGATGAAACCATCCGAACTCAAGGAACCTGTGATGCACTGAGTTTAATACTAAAGGAGTACTAAGTTAAATTTCTCATCTTATGATGATTATGCAGTTTGAATGAAGAAATAGAAGGTAACAGAAAATCCTTTTCAAAAGCAAGTCTTCCCAACAGCCTGGAATTTGCAGGCATTGAAATGAGATGAGGGGATGAGAAAGGCTAAAACAGAGAAAGCTAAAAAGGTACATCAGGGGCATGTTAATACAGGAAGCACTGTAGCCTGAATCTGCCTCCTCCAGCTAGCACACGGGGAAAACTGATCATGAATCTTTGTCCTTCTGCATTTAATGGGAAAAAAGCTAGTTCTGTAGCCCTGTCTCCTTTGCTTATGGGACAATATAGCAGGTACTTGTTAAACCTTTACTTGGAGAGAAAAGTAGGCATCAGAGACTAGAAAAACTCAATGGTGTGAGAAGGGAAGTAGTTGTAAAGAATCACGGAAACATTATCTGGGTAAGTGAACCAGAATTATCACCAAAACTGTTTTCTTTATTTCTGCTTCACTGCCAAGCCCTGCAACTAGATCCCTTATCATTCTCCCTTTTGGCCCCCGGCATAAAAAAAAAAAACCAGAAGGTAAAGAAAATTCACTGCAGAAGATGTGCTGTTCCCTTCAGTCCTGAGAAGTTCAGGTAAAAAATTATATACTGCATCTTTGGGCTTTACTACCTCTTCTAGAAAACCCAGGGCTGCCACAGCCCAAGGGTGGTGATACCACTGTGAATTCATAGAGCTGTTTAAGTAACAAGGTAAAAACGTCATGAGAGCTTTCTCTGAATCCCAGTTATTCTGCCTGGTTTTGGAACAGGTCTTTCTGAGTAGAAAGAAGGAGTTGTAGCCCTCAGCAAGGGCATCCTCACGAAGACGGTCGCTCTTTTCCTCCCCCTGACTCCCCACTCTGGTTTCCAAGGTGCTGCCATTTGGACAATTGTATCCAACTGCTGGGTTGCCCTCTACTTTCAGTGGCAGGACTAATACCACCTATTAGTTCACCTAAGTGAATTATTTTTTAATCCACTTTGTAGAAAGGGGTGTACCCTTCTGGAGGTAAAAATTACCATGGACTGGCAACTTGGGAGTTGGAGGAGCTCTAAGACTAGGTTATGCAATGCTACTATGCTCTGCTTACAGATGACCCACTTGCTTCACTTTGAGAGCAACAGTGGAAAAATGGGTTAAAAAGTCCATTCTGTTTCTCAGCACTGGAATGTAAAGAGATACATGACACAGCAGTTGTGTCAGATGCTCAGATACTTGCACCATCATCTTCCAAAGAGGCGATTGGCACATATCCATATCCATACCCATATTCATATCCATCTATATGACTGGCAATCAGATTTAGTAGACTAGGCATTGAAATGGATTGCTTAACTCTTGTTAGGTGACAGCATAAATCCTACTCATGTCTCTATTTCCCTTCAGCAAAATAAGAATGTTTCTCTATGTCACGGAGCTGATGTTGCGTTACTTGATATTAGACAAAGAAAATACTGGGTGCACGGCAAATACTTCTGGCGTTATGAGCCCATTTTTCTGTGTTGCACATAGTGAAGTTTTTTTTTAACACTGAATTTCAGATTAAATGACCTTAAGGTTCTCTTCTGTCCTTAAAAATGTCTGAATCCATTTGACTGAAGTGACACTATTCAGGAAGAGGGCATCTAAGAATTGTTTTCCATAGGACTGTTTACTATACCTTCCTAAATTCAAAAGTTCAGGGTGTCACTGCAATAGCTCATGTCCACATATGAGCTCTACTGTAAAATTTAGAAAACTAATATTGCAAATTAACATGGATGTTTTATCAAAACAACATAATTATGGGTGAGAATATTTATGGCAACATAACCTATGGACAGCAAGCCTACAGAGCTGTCATTGCATCCTTGCAGATTACGAATCAAAATTGGCAGAAGGGACCAGGGTGTAAGGAATATACTTTCTACAAGTCCCTCAGCTAGAACGTAGACAGGATTTTTTGTGCTCTATCCTTCATCTCATCTACAGGTGACAGGAGGACAGCTGTTATTAGCTATAGAAGACTTTCTGTGAGTTTGGTTTGTTGGTGATTTCTCTTTTCTGGCTTTATAGCAAGGACACAAAATCTCCAGTGGCCCAGGCAACTCTTTTGATCATTACTGTATTCCAGAATATATGCGCCACATGCATAAAATTTTCAATAATTATTTATGCACAATATGCTTCACTGTACGATGAAAACACTGACTACATGCAGAAGATGAGCAAATCTTCACACTTTCTCTGAAATATTGTATTAAATAACCTGGAATGTCTTACTTCTATTCAAAGTCCCACTGGTTGCTTCAGGGCATAATTGGTTTGTTCATTCTTCAGTGCTGCCAGTTATTTTACAAAATCATAAAACTGACTTTCTCTCTGTAGTCTCTGTAATGCACAGGTACTGATGGGATTACGTTTTCTGAGTGTTCTAACATTAATGACATAGACACTGAAATTTTTACTAAAGCAGGGGATGTCTTGTTTTTTCTGTGGAGATAATAGTTTGAAGAATGTTTGTACTATGACAGATCTCAAATCTGAAAACTGAAGGATATTTGTTTGAATTCAGTAAAAACAATAATTTCTTTAATAACTGTATCTGACTACTTTCATTTGAAGCAGAATAGTCATTTACATTATCAATGTTAACTACATATGGTTGGTTGGATATAACTGAACAGAGAAAGGAAAGAAAACCATGAAGTTCAAGCTGACGTAATTTTTTTCTAAAAAGTGAAATAAGTATTTAGGTTATTTGCATGGACTCACATATAGAATTTAATGCAATTACCATGGACATTATGCCCTACAAGAGCCTGCGATTAAAAAACATGTTTTATAGATTGCTCCATGATACCTGTACACCTGCTTTAATTCTTTCATAACTATTAAACAATTTTCAAGTTATCAATGCATTTCACATGCTAACATAAATATACATCTGGGATAAAGATAGGACAATTTTATCTGACATTAAAAAAAAAAGTCAAATAACAAATCCATTTTAAACCTGACCAAAACAGTCAGCTATATTATTTTCAAAGTTACTCACTGCTTTGAGTGAACGGAAGCATAGGACTTTGTTCTAATATATTTCTCAAACAACGCCGAAAGCATGGCAAGAATTGTTTTTAAACAAAAAATCCCTGTAGTGTGAACAGCAGTTATCTCCATGTAATTAGAAATACATGCCTTTTCAGTTCACTAAAAGAATTAAAGCATAATAAATATTAGGGACAAATGTACATTAAGGTACATTGCTATTAAAAGAAATATTTAATTTTGACTGCATTGCTGCTTTCATGCTTTTTGCATAGCTCTATCTTGAGATTTAACCTCCTTTGTTACAGATAGCTGCAATAACTGATACTTTCATCTCCCAAGACCTGCTTGACTTCACATTTCAATCCTCTCTTTGGGAAAAAGGTGTATTTTTACCATTGTAATGCAACACAAGAACACATACCTTCGTGCCTGGTGCTAATGCTAGTTACAGAAGCTTTCTCAGTCTCTCTTGGCCTGATAGTAGGTGACATCAGAATACTGCTCCAGAGACTCCTGTTGATTTCTATTGACTCCTCTGCTGTTTAAACTTGGGTGATGCTGGAGCAAGAATGAAAAAAGTTTTTCCAGTTTACAAGAATAAATGGCCTTATGAAAAAAAAAAAATTACCTGAACTTGAGTGTGAACAAAAGCCTGAAACCTTGAAATGGTCACACACTGATAATGAGAAAATGTGTGTGAATTTAATAATCATACATATTCAGTCTGCACGACTGACTGCTCAAAAGAAACTAAAATGTGACACAGTTTTTACAATACCTTTGAGTCATAGGTTTGTCATGCCTGCATTTTTTTCACAGCTTTACTTGTCACATCAGAATTTTCCAAAAATTCTCCATTTCCTGCATTCTGAGCAATTTTTGTTATGGCAGGAGAGCCTTAAGAACAGAGGGCCTTCATCATGGGGGACTGCAGACCAATCTAAGGCATAACAGGAAACAGGTTCACTCTCATTGCTTTTGCTAAACTATTTCCTCACACCATTTCTTTGACATCTTCCTCCATCCTCTTCATATCCCTTTCCAGCTTTCCTTTTTCTACCACATGCAGCTGTGTCCACATTTCAGGTTTTTCACATGCTGCATCAGTTCGGAGTCCTTCCTGTGTGAAGAGGTTACCTCATGACGCTTATTAGTCTTTATCTACCACTTCTGTTTTTTTCCTATAAGTGGTGAAAGAGGAATACACCTAGATAAGGTCTGTCAGATGCTGGTAGCCAGAGAAGACTGCATCTCATTAAGTTTGTTGTACGACTTCCACAGAAATAATTTAGCAAAGTGGAAATCTGTGGTGCCTACGAGTGATCCACAGTCAACATAACAGAAAGAGAATGGACACTACTGTAGCAAATGCACCTTGAGGAATAACTTTAAAAGTGTGGATTTGAAGAGTGGTCTATGGTGTGATACAGGAACTGAAATACTGTTGTATGACCTCCCTGCAGAGTCATTTTCTTCAAAGCCCACGAGTGCGAATTTTTTAAAAATCATATATATGCCAATAAATACATTTCAGGTTAATTTTCCTGGTGCCACACGATTTGTCCCACAACATCCAAACTATACTCCCAGTTGAACTAGCTGGGCTTTGTGAATCAAATTATCACTGGTGGGTTGTGATTGACGAGATTATAGCATCATAAGCATTTGCTGGGCTGCTAACAGCTGTTAATCAAGCACTTAATATCACTTGATGACATTAACTTTGATTCCAGGCAAAGCAAGTTAATCTCTCTGTAAGAGAAAGCCTCTCGCCCAGTTAGCCGGGAATATATCTATAAGCCATGAAAATAGTGTGTCAAGATTTCAATATCGTGGGTAAGCATTATGGATGAGGAAATAACCCTTACCAGACATGTCAGGAAGTGATTTGCTCTCAGTAATGCAGAGGGATTACAGTGTACAAAGAAATAATGTGCTTTGAAACTTCAGTAGGAAAGACATTCTTTTTTTTTTTTTTTGAGGGAAAGATATGCTTATGCTTGTGAGTTAAACTCGCTTCTGTACAGTGCAGAGAAGGTGGGAGGGAAAGTCAGTGCATGCCATACAGAGCCACAGAGCGTGTTTTTGCCCCCTAAAGGAGTTACACATGGCACAATAAAGAATTTCAGGGTATGTGGCTGGACTGGGGGTGACAAAGGAGCAGAAAAAGGGTTTCAGCTTATGTCTGCTATACTCCCTTCCAGTTAGGCTGTGTGTATGGAACGTAGCCATGTAACCATGTGCCTGGGAGTTGAAAAGCCTATCAACATCCTTGCAACAAATGCCACAAAATGTCCCAGTAGGAGCTCCTCTTCTTGCCTGCCTGTCTGTCCACTCAAGGCCTGAATGGTATGTGCTCATGGTGGGGTCTTCATGCTGCTTGAAAACTGTTGCTGATATATATGGTTAA
>NW_010227492.1:109431-126305 GCF_000690775.1 Eurypyga helias | reverse complement strand
GCTGAACTGTAACACTGGGCTTTCAGAGCTTTGCAGCGTGCTGTGTGAAAGTTGCCCTGAGAACTTCACTTGGAAAGGGATGTTTTTGGATTCTCTTGCAGTATTTCAAATGGGTTGTCAAATATTACTACTATATATCCATGAATTTGCATGGTGTCTTCATTTCTCAGGTAGAGATGAGAAAACCCTAAGCCTTAAATCTTCTTGCAGCTTTCTCTGTATCAAAATACCAACGTATCACACAGGTCTCTCAGGTTTCTGTGAAGGAGCACAGTCATTAATGAACTTGAACCACTGCAAAACATGTTAGTCTGCTACAGTAGGGAATGCAGTTTCTTTGGGCACTATAATAATGGAATGCATATGCTAAATCTGAGCTGCAGATAAGGTGATTTTTCCTGGAAAATCATCATTGACATATTTTAAGTGGGAGAGAGAAAAGTTGACAAAGAGAAACCATAACTGGCAGAGTCTGGAAGATTGCACATGACATAGTCCTAAAATATTTCAGTCAGGAGTAGATAAGGATGGATGATATATTTTAGCTAAACATTTTTTTTTGTTTCCTGCCATACAATGTAGATGTATCTTTAATGATCCATTTGGCAAATCTGATTTCTTTTTTCCAAATTCTTCTTCTGAAATTTCCTTAAACAGTCTTGTTTTTAAAGAAGGTGCTGTAACCTGGAAATGCAAAAAGGATGTTTCCTTCTGAACTAAAATTAGCTAAAATGTTTCACGCAGACTGAAGTTTTTTTGGTGTTTGGAAAGATTTTTATTTTCAGACAAATCCCAAAAGGATTGCAAAAAATTAAAACTGCTAGTAAATTCAAAAAAATTCCATAAACTAGTTATTCAACTGCCAGAGTGGTAGAAAGTTACTACTGTTGTGGTGATGAGGTTGGATTCGTATCTAGAAGAGAAAACAGGAAGGAAAGTAGACAGCAGATCAAATAAGTAGGATACTGAAATAAAAGTCAGAAAAATTCTTCTGCTGCTTTGAATGGAAGGCTGCAGGAACTGGGCTGGCCGTAAAAAGGCTGAGATGATGATAAAAGTGGGTGTATTACAAGGTTTTAAACTGTTGAGGTCTGTTATATGGTTAATCAGTTCAGCCTAAAAAATACACCTAGAAAGAGTCCTTCTAATCCCCTCTTCCAGCGGAAAACAAACAAACAAGGCCAATATATTTTGATATTTTATTGAGATCACTGGATTCTTAAAACCTGGCCCATAATCTCCCCTGTTGGTAGAACTGGGGACAAGAACACTTTGAACATTATATATCTTTCTAACTGTTTGCTAACAGGCAGATCCTAGACTACTAAAAATAGGAGTATGTTAAAGTTTTGAGTTAAAGGCTGATAACCTCATATTCTTTATGAGTCATTCATAAGAGTTCAGTGCTACAGTTAATCAAAATCTATGGAAGAGCATAATTCACAGGATGTAAGCAGCCTTTAAAAAGAGGTCAAATCTAAGTTTTTGAAAGGGCTTTTGTTTTTGTCTTTAAATTAAAAAAAAAAAGTACAGACAAAAACCTCTTGGGTGAAGTTTAATTAAAGGTGATGTGAAGCCAAGTGCAAATATATCTTCTGAGATTAAAATTTCTGCATCTCTGCACAGGACAGGTACTCAGTGCCATGTTTAAAATGCAGATGATTAAGTCTTTCATTAGGCATCCAATTTGGCATCTAGTTTGAAGCCAGTGCAACTTCTACAATTAACTGTAATGAAACAGGTTTGGACCTTACTTTTTTTTGGTATGAGCAAAAGCAAATTTGAATCCTACCCCCTGTCTGTGTTAAACGTTCTCCTTGGATGGGGCTGAAGCTGGAGGTGCAATTGTCTGGCAATTCCCCAACTTTCAGTTTAATGCACCTGGGATGTTTAAGTTGTTTATTATTGTGGCTCACTTTGGAAGAGGGATAGTATCTTCTGAATTCTGCCTCTGTGGTTTTGTCAGAGGAGAATATTATGATTGCTGATGTGGAAAATGAGGGAAGAGGAAGAAAATTACTCACCCAACATCTGACTATAAACTCTGCAGTTTTTAAAGCTTTAAGCATGACATTTCTTAGGGTGGTGTAAGTGGAAACCACTTGCTTGCTGAGCAAGACCTTGCCAAGCTGCTGCTTACAGCTCCTCTGGCACCCTTTTGGGCAACTGAGGTGTTTGACACTGTCAGACACTGATGCTTAAGAAACGGAAGCAAGAAATGACATCTCCCACTCAGCTTTATGTGCACTCCCCTAAGTCTCTGAGTAGTTTCGGCCTGATCCCACCGCAGTTAAAGCAATTTCAGCTGGGTGCCGCCTTATCGTCACACAGATGCTGCAAAGGCAAAGTGCAGTGTGGTTCAGTCAAGCCACTAACATATCTCAGTCGGGGTGGGGTATGGACTGGGGCAAGACCAGTGTGACCACCAAAAAGGTTAAAATGCCCCGTCTGTAATGCAGAATAATTTTTGAGGGTTTAAGTACACAAGGAAGGAGAACAATGCACAAAGATGACCTCCAGCAAATTTTTTCCACATTAAGACTATGACAGAATTAGCCATACAAATAAAAAATATTTTATTCTCTCCAAACTCTCATGCTGATTGTTCTCTTATAGTGTTTTTTAACATTTAGGAATGAAATTAAAAAAAGATGATTAGTTATAAAACTGTTACGATCAGCAGTGACATTACAACTAGTCATTACAAACTGCCTTCGTTTGTTGGCTGTCCTGACATCCTCAGTTGTGTTTAAACAGATAAGAATTAGCAATCCTGCACTAAACAGAACAGTAAATAGCAGGACTGTCTTCTGAGATTTAGCACCGAGCCACAGACTGTTAATGGGAGAACGGAAGCTGTGAGAGGGAGTGAGTCCTGTTCCAACTGCTAATTAATCCGATATATAAATCCTAAAAGAGAGATCTCATGCCCAACAAAATGAGGCTCTTGTTTTCGTGGAAGGTGCTTTTCTAATAGCAAAAAGAGAAAATAATAATAATTAGCCAGTTGACTTGGAAGGCTTTATGTGGAAAGTACACAGTGTTATGTGTGAATATGCTGCCAAATGGAGAGCTTGCTTTATTTATTGGAGTGTTTGGAGCAACAAACTAGAGACTTTGCATATTAGATTGCAATTTGCATATTTACTAAAATGCTTTGCCTTTTTTTCTACTGCTTACCCTCCCTTCCCTCATAAAGAAACCTACAGCAGAGCAGCCACGTTCCTCTGAGCCAGTTTCATCAGTTGACATCAATGGATTTACACCACAGATGAATGTGCCTGTTTGTGTCTCTTCCTGGTAATGACAGCAGCTGTTAGGCTTGACCGTGAACTCAAGAATCCCATCATCTGTCACCGTGTTTGTCTTCCTAACAGAATTTTTGTCAAAATAGTTATGCTGGGAGAAGTTAGGCTTTTCGAGCCTTCTGCTCGTATCCAGCACAAAAGTGCAAGGCGCTCTGTTGCATTTTCTTGCAACTGGCCTCTACATTCCCAGACAGAAAGGGGAAGAATCTGGGCAGAGGAAACACCCTCACCAGAAAGAAAGCAGCTTCAAAACAAAGTTTTGGATTTGTGTGAGGGAGGAAATTTGGTGACTTCAGGTTAACAACGAAAGATGACCCTGGGCAGAGCACAGGATGAATTTCCTAACAGTGTGTGTGATGTCTAGGCACATTCATGCCCAACGTTGTTCCAGCATGTTTACTTTATTTTTCTTTGTCATGTTCATTTTAATCTCCCCCCATTCCTTTCCTCAGGATTTGTTCTGTCCTGCCTCATCTAGTTAAGAGGAAACGTCAAGGGACAGCATGTTGAACATGCTCTACTGTGGACTTGTGGCTAATGCACTGCAAACACACAGAGCGAAACAGAGCAGGGAGAAATGCACTGCAGCACTGCATCTTCCCTGGACTCACAGAGTAACCTCACTGCCCATCCCGTGTGCTGGTCTAGGGTTCTAAAGATATGCAACACATTGCTAAGGACAACACGCTCAACTTTTTTCAGTAAGAACGAACACCTTGGGTTTAGGTGACCATAATTTTCTTTTTTCTCTGACCGCTCTGGTATAACTCAACTGGAAATATAATCCAAAGGGGGATATTTTAACCCAATTGCTAGGAAAATTTGGCAGTGCAATACGGACAAGGAGAATTTGGTTGATCAGCAGAATGCCATTTGGGGCCTTAAATGCATTTACTCAGTTGGAACACTAAACGATGTGCAAGTCAAATGTTTCAAATGCCATTATTTTCCAACTCTGCCAGTAGTCCGCTGCTTCTCGCTGAGTGTTTATATGAGGCTGACGGAACTGTTTTGTTCCTGAATGTTAACTCCTCCAGCACCATCTTTTACCCTAGCTTTTAAGATCTGTTTCTAACTGTATAAACGTATTTTTGCTGAAGTATACCTGCACTAACTGAAGTTACTGAGGAAGTAACTGTTGAAATCTTGTATCTCCTGTAGTATTACTAGGATCTCTGAGATGTCTAGACATCATTTCAAACTTCCTCATTTCTCTCTGAAATGGTTAAATTCTTGCCTTTATGAAAATAAGACAATACTAACCTACCCAAGGCGATACAACAGCATGAGTAGGTGCAGGGAAACACGCAACACTGCCAGAGAAGTACGAGTATGTGGAGTTATACTGCCATTATGTTCAACCACACAAACCTATTCCTCAGAGAACTCACAATCAAAATGGGAGAGCAAGTTATAAACAAACAGGATTTGGACTTTGCGGAGTGAAGAACATAACTTTCTTTAAGAATTTCTCCCATTTTGCCTTTTCTATAGTCTGTTCAGAACGGGTGGTGTCTCACACGCACAAAACCAGGACGGCACAGCTCCTTCTGCATATCAAATTTATACCACCACATTCCAGACAAGATAATCTCCTGTCACGGAGCAGTTTTTATGCTGTGCTGATTCATGAACAGAGTTAAAGAAAGGCCTGCGTCAGCGGACACGCCTGGATTTGCAACACACATTTTACCTTCTCGTGGTTTATAACGCTGTCACACATAATTGAGACCTTTATAAATTTTTCTACAAATAGGCTTTCTGTGCTACTAAAAAAGAAGATGACGCAAGGTACCCAGAAATGTGTATGATGAAAGCCTGGGGCTTGTCTCCCAGCACAGTCCATCTCACTACATGAATACTTTTAAACCATACTTGGACCCAGCACTGAAAACTCAATCTGTCTAAAGACCTTCAGCAGCTGTCCCTGCTTTTCACTTCACAGTGAGCCACATACACACATAGAAAGGAGATGTCAAACACAATAAAAACTTGCAAAGAACATCAAAGACCTGAAAAATCCAAATAGCCTTTTTCTTTTTCTTTTTTTTTCAATAAAATGGGAGGAGGTGTTGTAATTAATTTATTTAGTTCAACGAATGTCCAAATCAGTGAAAGTGCATTCTGCATGTCTGGTTAAATGCTAGTCTCTTTGCTCAGTTCAGCACTCACAATTTCACGGTTTGAGGGTGAGCAGGTAGGATAAAATCAGCTAGTACTGCAGCAGCTGTTCCTAGAGCGGCTCCCGGAGGTTCTCACATGAATGTAGTGAATCGCACTGTTTAAAAACAAGAATTAAAAACATATTCATAAAAGGCAGACTTGAGCAGCAGCTTATGGGCTGCTTATCTGTTTGCACTGGGTAATGTTATTTATGCATAGCGCTAATAATAGGGAATGCTACCGCAGTTTCCCCTTTTCTCCCTCAGTTACTATTTCCACCCAGTATTCCAATGTGTCTGTGATCAAGCCTGCCAGCAAGCTGGTCAGACTGTCCCTATTCAGGATATCCTGCTGTCTAGGGAGCTAAGAGGACAGAACTCTATCATCTCTCTATCAGGCTCCATGGCATACATTTCCTTGATTCTGCCAGTTTTAGAAACACTCTCCAGTGGAGCTGTGTGTCGCAAAAGTGTGATTTAGGTCACTTAAAGAATCACCGTCAAAGGTGTTGGTAAAAGTATGATATGATGCTGTAGAAGTGTGACTTAACAGAGTTCAACAGCAAGAGTCACTCTATTAATTACTGCATGGAAAATCATTCAAAGGAAAACTGAGTTACACTCAAGTTAGAATGATTGACAGAGATACCAAAGACATAAAAGGGTAAGGAAGGCCCTCCTATTCAGTCGTGAGGTTCAGAATAGACCCCCTGGCTTTCTAAACTCTTTCTCAGAGAGGAGTTTAGGTGCAGCTGGATCTAGTCTTAGTCCCAGACTTGGTCAACAGTTTACATTTAAATGATTATGTTTGCAAAGTTTATGCAATGTTTTATTAGCATCAATTCAGCCTGCAATCAAAGTTACGAAGGCACAATCAAAGTTATCATAATACAGGGTTATGCGCGATACTGGTTGCTCAGCAAAGATCCGCTGTTGGTAAAAGGTGTCTCTGCCTCAAGGACCAACCTTGAGAGGTGTCCCTGCTCAAGGGGAGATCACCACCATGCAACCACGCTGCCCAGCGGGGAGAGCTCAAAGGAGGCTTGTTTATGCTGTCATATTTATGGGATTAAGTGGTCTGCTTGTAGTCAAACTACATGTGAAGGAAAAGGTATGAATGAGACTCCCTGTACCCGCAACTTACTTTCTTCCTTGATAAATGGGTCTTGGAAAAGCCACATACTATTCCTGTATTAACACATGATCAGTGTTACAAGCTCATATGTGTTGAAGCTCACTGTGTCACTGCTTTTTCGTGTGTTTTCAGAGAACAGACTGAAACTAGAGGAGTTCACAGCCTGGCTATGGCGCATGTCTTTACCTTCTCCAGAGCCTGCACCAAGCCACCACAGGTGTGGTCATAGGGACAGGCATACCCATCACAAGCTGGAAGTAAAACCTCCACCTCTTTCAGTCCTCCAGGTCCTGGATAAAGCGTTTACGGTGAACTCTTCCCAATCCTTTACTGCTTCCTGCCTCACTTTTCTTATAAACAACTTCTGTGAGACACATAAATCTTCTCCCAGCTTACTTAGACAGCTCCTTGGAGGCTCACTGTAGAAAGAAACAACTCAGTCATTCCTTCAGATCTCTGAACTTCCCTCTTGTGTGACCTGCAATCCTCCAGTTTATCCAAGGGCTGCAAGGCAAGCGCTCACATGCAGCTGAGGGAGGGTGTTACTTCATTAAACTTTTAGAAGCTGGACAGCATTGGATGTGTGTTCTCCTAATCTTTAATCTGGAACACATGGAATGTATCATGAACTGAGATGGCTTTTAAAGTAGAACTGTGTTCTTGCCCCTAGTTCCTTTATTTTTCCTTTTTTTTTTTAAAAAAAAAAAAAAGAAAATAACAACAAGGGGCAATGAAATTCTGTTGGTCAAATGAGAAAGGATTTCTAGGAATTTGGTATTTTTTCTCATGACTGGACATGAGAACACTACAAGGAAAGTCAAGGTACACAACTTGGCTTCAACAACAACTCTGCTCTCAAAGTAAACATGGCCAAAAGTTGGGAAAAAAATCACTTGCAGAGATATAAATGAATTTCCTCATTATCTACTGACCCTTCTACTGCTTTCTGTTTCGATCCCTACTCACATATTTCAACTCTTATCAGCTAACTTTGAAGGAATTATATGATGTGACCCAGCAACTTGCCCTTGCAGCAAAGGCTGATAGTCCCATCCTGGGTTGCATTAGGCAAAACATTGCCAGCAACCTGAGGGACGTGATCCTTCCCCTCTGCTCTGCACTGGTGAGGCCACAGCTGGAATGCTGCATCCCGTTCTGGACATGGACATATTAGAGGGAGTCCGGTGAAGGTCCATGAAGATGACTAAGGGACTGAAGCATGTCTCATATGAAGAATAATAGAGATGGAAGTGCTCAGCCTGGATAAAAGGAGGCTCAGGAGGGAACTTGGCAATGTGTACAAACACGTGGAGTGAAGATGCAAAGAAGGCAGAGCCTATTCTGAGATAGGCAATTCAAATTTAGCACTTTTTGCCCAGTCTCACTGGAGCTGCAGAACCTTTCTGCAGTGATGAAAAAAACTTGTTTCTTCAATGAATATCCAAATTCTTAGACACAGGTTAATGATAATTGCATGGCTTGATGAGCTCACGTTACAGGCAGACCCAAGGAAATAGGGATTTTGCAAATATCTGTGTGGGTGGTACTTGGAAGAGTACACAGAGGAGGCTTTGACACTTGTTTTTGGTTTGTTCCTACATGAGGAGAAGCAATAGCATGATATGACGTGATGGCAGCAAAATGTTGTGGGCAGCAGGCTGCAAGGGAGGGAAAAAAATTAAATCTTGTTTTCCCTCTGCATGTCTGTATAGGTGGACTAGGAAAAAGTATTCCTCAGAGAGGCGTGTCTGACGTCATTTCACACTACATCTAACCTACATTCATGTAGGTTGATGCCAAAAAGCACAGTCCCGTTTTCTCTCTTTTTTTTCCTAGGTACATACTACCCTGTCCTCCCTTGAGTCAGAACTAGAGATCATGTGGTTGCAGGGTAAACTCAAAAGCTCATTGATTTCATGAGTAAATGAGTAAATTTTTTGGTCAGGCTCACTCTCTGTTGGATTAATTATCTGACCCCATTTATCCAGTGGCAGGGTGATTGCTAAAGACAATGAAAAAAGGAGCTACAGGGAGTAGAGGGGGGCCACACCTTCTGTGATCTATAATTAGACCAGACTATAAATAGACCCATTAGATCTAGTGCAAAATCTCAGAAGAAAGGGAACTGCAGGGGAAGTCTTGTGACTTACAGACTATCTTCCCAGGGCTTTGTTTGGGCTGATGTGGCTAAGAGCTGCTTCTCAAGCAGGGCAGCAGTTTCTGTTGTGTGTGTTATCTTGGCAGCTGAGGCTGGAAGTGAAGGCAAAGCAGCATCAGGGGGCTTGGGGGGTGGGAGGCAAAGGCAGTGCATGCTGTTGATTTCTGAGGGGGAAAAGGGAGGTGTAAATGGACAGGTGTGCAGGAGTAAAACATGTCTGGTTTACCTCTGCTCTTTTATGTTTGGGAAACATTTCTGTTAATACCATACAGTGGAGAAAAGTTTGTGTTTATATGATAGGGATATCTCCATCTAATAACTCTCATAGCATCATAGAATCAGAGAATGGTTTGGGTTGGAAGGGACCTTAAAGATCATCCAGTTCCAACCCCCCTGCCATGGGCAGGGACACCTTCCACTAGACCAGGTTGCTCCAAGCCTCATCCAGCCTGGCCTTGGACACTTCCAGGGATGGGGCATCCACATCTCTGGGCAACCTGTTCCAGTGCCTCACCACCCTCTCTGGGAAGAACTTCTTCCTGATATCCAATCTAAACCTCCCCCCTTTCCCTTTAAACCCGTTCCCCCTTGTCCTGTCACTACAGACCCTTGTAAAAAGTCCCCCCCAGCTTCCTTGTAGCCCCCTTCAGGTACTGGAAGGCTGCAATGATCATTGGTGTTGAGGTGAATGCCCACCTTAAGGTAAGGCAACAAAGTGTGTGTGTGGAGCTACAAGGAAAAAAATAAGGACAAAAGACTTCGGCTTATGTTTCCTGCCTGCCCAAGAATTGTATTAACTGTAATGCTGTGGACCATAACTGGAATAGCTGGTGGAATGGGGGCTGTCTGGAAGGAGTTTAGGGCAACAAAAGCAGCTTGGAGCACAATGTCTGAGGTCGCTTGTATTGAGTCCTGCCAGCCCGCAAGGTTTGAGAGTCACAACGTGTGAATGCAGTAGGCTAAGCAATGGCCTTACCAGAGGAAAGGCCTCTGGAACAGTCTAGTCATAGGTTAAGTTAGTATATATTATTCCCTTTACCTGCCTTTTTTTCTGCTTTTCTTTTAACAAAATATTGCTTAAGTCAAGTCCTTAATGTTTGTGAGTGGAGAAGATCATTCCATGGAGCATCACAAGGTTTAGCTTAATTTTATACCTTTTTGGTCACACAAGAATCAGTGGTTTAGAAGCATCCCTTCGCTTGGTCCTGTTGTTACCAGTTAAGTCATGACAACACCAGGTTACACAGGTAAGGCTGAATTCATACATTATGTCTACAGCTATGTTTCAAATAAACCCTACTACTGGTAGTTAAACTAGCAGATAAACAAAAAACCCCTGCTTCACCCTGTTAAGGGTAACAGGGTCCTGCACATCTCATACTACAGATTTCTGGACACCTCTAATCAGTGTGTAACTTAATGCAACAGTGGTGTGCTTTGGATCAATGCAGCCTGTTGAGTTTTCAAGAAAATTTAATAGTTTAGTAGAAATATGAGTTTAATAGAAATGTTTCTATTAAAAGGAGAGCAAGAAAAAGCAGAGACTTCATTCCAGTAGTATATGTGCCTGCCAGCTCATTCTATTGAATTTTATGTGCTTTATAATCATATTTTATGCAGTGGTAATTGAGAAGAAAAAAAGTGTAATTTTCTTTTTTTTTGACATCCTCTTGTAGACATTTTGTTTTTCTAAATTAAGTCTTTACCACATTGTGGAGAGACTAACTAGACAGTTGTTCAAATATTGTTCTCTTTGTAAAAATAATAAGCCAACCTTAACATCTACTTTGGACTCAAAAGGGATCTATCAGGAATAAACAAAACCAAACAAAAAAAAAATTATAAAGGCCTCAGCTATATCTATTTTCCTTGCATTACGCTGGTATTTCTCCCTCTGTGGAATAGCCCTAAGAATACTGGTGGAGATGCATTCTTTTTATCTACAAATATTTCTACTATGTCGTTGTCTTAGCCCTGTCAGCGTGGAGTTAAAAATGGTACTGAACACTCTGTTTCCACTAGCACTTGTACTGATGGAGTCACAGTAGGCTTCACTCTGATAGGCTACTTTTAAGGACAAATAAAGGGCGGTTTAGACAAGCCCAAGGGCCACGTTATGCAAATTATATGTGCTCATTAACCTTTCACATAGCTGAAAACATTTGTTACCTGGTTACCTATTACCCTTTCTCCTTCCTCCCTGTCCCAAAACTCGCATCCCACTCTGACACTTCTCATCAAAGATTCAATTTCAGGGAACTACTGCCATTGGCCCTCTGATCATTAAGATTTTATTACTCTCAGAATATATAGCATGATACATTTCCTGGTAGACTGCAAAGTAATGCTTTCAATAATTAAAAATCCATAAATAATTAAAACACAACATTATATTTGTCAACATAAATGAACAAACTATGTCCTGTGAACAGCATTCTGAACAGATACATGCTTAAAACAGAGTGATGGTTCAATAGTTCTATTCAGGAATAAATCTTCTTCTCTTAAAACAGATTTATATTAATTTATCCTGCTAATGGGGAATACAGTGATTCTCAGTAGACATCATTGTCATCAATAAAAATAAATTTTTATGTGCATTACAGATGGAAGTAAAAAAACCCCTATGAGACTGGAGACCCATAGGGATTAGCACTTTGTGAACAAAACATGAGAGGATGGACAACTTGTCCTGAAGAGTTACATATGGGATAAACAATATCCACAAAGTCTTCAAGAAGATGCAAGAGTGAAGTTCATTGAGCAATTTATGACCTTTCAAAAGAGCTACATGAAATTCACAATTTGGGAATGCATTCAATAAAAATGGTAGATGTGGTCAGTCAAGAACTGAGAGGCTCTTTCAGAAGTTATATAAAATGAAGGGATTCAAAACTAATAACATTTTTAGAAAATAAGAAGATAGAAAATATTGTTTTGGGGGTGACATTTGAAAACCATCCCAATTTTTTAACCTAGATCTGATAAAATCATATGCGTAATTCTGCATATGGAAGAATAAAACCATTTGGGATAAACCTTGAAAAGTTTGAGGATTTGTAACAAGCTCCATGCAGTTTTGACCATCCACTTCAGCAAAGATGTTTGAAAAACAAATCTAATTTTCAGTACTAAGTATTGAATCAAGTTATGAAGGAGATCAGAAACAAGTTTTCTGAAGTTTATCTGGTAATTTCTGAGATCTTTTCCTGGCCTTTTCTGTCACTGTTTTGTCATTTTTTAGTACTATATAGGAAAATATTCCTGTCACCAGTGGCTCTTCCTTGGATTTACTATATGCTACTTCATTTGGTCTTTCAAGGACATCCTAAAAAAATTAGACACTTAACCTCTTTAAACTTTCTGCAAATCTTAAGCATCCTCTTTGATTATAACTTACTTTCCACTTTTTTTTCAGAGGAAAAAAATCACCTGTTTCTCTGATTGTTTCTTATTTTCTACTTTCCTTCTCCTGTGTGATGCTTTTCATCCTATATTCCTCCTTTCAATAAACCCCAGAACTATCAAGCAACTTTTTGTATTTTGTGTTTGTATGAATTTCCCGTGACATTTCATCAGCAGACAGTGCAATTTTCAGGTCTGCAGGTCTGCTTGAGCCAGAAGTGTCAAAGAACAATCTGCAAGGCACTATATCATTGAACAATTGCAGGAAATATTTCAAAGGCTTGTCTAGACCTCCCGCAGGAATGTTCAAAATGTTCTTTTACGAAAGAGTCTTCCTTAAATTAATCAAAAACAAGAAAATAAATGTTGATTTTGTGTTCCACATGCTTAGAACTCTTACACAGTTGTCTTTCCTCTAACCTCCTAACCTCAAGCCTTTGTTTTCATGCTTTTGGTGGAGAATTAGAAGACATTTACATAAAGGGAAATGGAATCAACATTTGAAATATGAAACAAGGAAAGGTTTCTGAAAGTCATCAACATAAAGCATAATGTAAAATTACAAATTTAGCAATAACAAAAATGTTGAACATTTTGCTTGAGAACATAGATATAAGGACAATTTTTTTACCAGAAAGCCCTTTATTTTTGCATAGACACCTTCAGATAACTATAATGTCTTTACAGCAACACATCAATTTCCATAAAAAACAAGTGAACCATCTCAGAACTTTTGGTGGTCCACAACAGTCATCTTCGTGAAAGCTCGTAGCATTCATCAAGTGCAGTGGGATGAAAGGAAAAAGTGATACTTAAGAGCCGGAAAAGCAGAGATAAAAACAATGTAAACTGTGAACTCATCAGGAATGTCAATCCAGCCTGCCTTTTACAATATCATGGAGTAGGGACTCAGCTGGTATAAACTGGTTGATAAATTGATTCAAATTGACTAAGAACATGGTTCAAGCATATGTAATTCTCCTGTTGCTTTGGTGTTGAAGTAACGAAAACTACTCTATATTTTCATTTTGTGAACAAAAGCCATTATCTGGAAAATATTTTCTTTTACTGAGAGTTAAAATGTACTTTATATATATTATATATTTTAGTTATATATGCAAGAATACAGCAATTTTAGGGAACAGAAATTTGTACATAGTGAATTATTTTCCCACAAGGAAAGCTGTTTAATTTGAAGGAGAAATATAATGGCAGGGAGGGGTTGAATGTAGGGATCTATTAATTTTAAAAAGACAGCTGTTGTAGGATTATAAGTTTTGTGGGTTTTCTGTTATTAAAAAGCTGGAACAGTTCAAGATAAAGTTAAGTTATATTTTTGACATCTTTTTTTGTGTAGATCAGCCCATTGAGACAGAGATTAAATAAGATATAATGAAAACAAAATTAAATTATAACAACAACATCTGGTAGAATTAAGACATTTCTCTTTTTTAAGGGACATTTTCTTCTTTTCAGTCTTCATTTTATGTGAATTCTGTCTTTAATCTTTAATTTCCTATGACAGTCAAAGTGACTTTTGGATTGGTCAGTAACAGTCTTTAATATGTCACTTCTCTGAAATTTTGTGTTCTCTTTCACATCTCTACTGCCTTTCACTTACCCTGTATTAGAAATGTAATCTTTTTTCTTCCACTGGTTTTATGAAAGGTGTAACAAATAGTTAAAAACTTGCTGGTTAGTGTTTAGATTTTTTTTAGTGATTGATTTGTATCTCAAAACACAGTCTGCATTCCTCACGTATCTTTCAGATCTTCTCCTACAACTACTGAGGTTATAAAAAAGTCTTTATGTATTGGAAGAAGAAATTTCTAAATTTGGAAGTGCACAATACATCTGAGTACAATATTAGGTTTCAATAAACACTGATTTTGTATGAGGAACTGGGGAACACAGCTATGCAGAGACATTTGAAGTACCACCGACCCAAAACCGTACATTAGAATAAAGCGAACAGCGTTGTGAACATACTTTGTGTGGATGCAAAAACGAAGTATCTGAACCTAAATTCTAACATCCATCCTCTCAGATTTAGCTCCAGGCAGATTTGACCATGCTGGGATGTGCCTCTGTGCTGAACATTCACTGGATGGCATGGTTTTTCTCAGTAGCTGTGTGGATTTGTCATTCAGCCATAGATGACACAATTGCCTGGCTCCTGAATAAATATGTTCCCTTCAAGAGAAGTGTAACCATCCCCTCTGCCCATGCCTGGGAGACCCTGGTCTGCCTGGGTGCCGAGGCGTGCTAACACATTTACCTGGTTGGGACTAGTTTATGTCAGGGCGGAGCAGCATGGAAGACTATCCACACTTAAACGATTGACACTTTCTCTTAACCTAGCTAAGACAGAGAATGCTTCTGAACTGGAGCAGAAAGTTTTCTGAATAGGCACTGGAAGGCTTCAGCTGGAGCCTGAGCTACTCATACAAGATCAAATTCTAGATAAATAGAATGGGGATGAGCAGTCTTTTCTCTGACCTCTGTTTTGTGGACTTAGACTAATACTTTTAGCCCTGTACTATCTCAGTGTATATTCATATGCCACCTTGCACACAGAGGCCCTAATCTCATTAAATTTGTGAGCAGTACTGCTATTCAGATTTATAATATTGATAGTTGTCATTGCAACTTGTCTTGATGAGGGAAAAGTTAAGCATCCTTGGAAGGAAGTGTGGCCAGTCAGATGATATATTGTATTAACCATCATCAACCACCTACAGGTGTACTAGGAACATTCTGATGTCACGTTCATAATGCCCTGAAGGCTTTACTTCAGTTATCTCAGTTTCATGGTCGGGGTTACCAAAACATGAGTGAGTTTTCTGATGACATGCACTGAAGTCAGCAGTTAGGAGACATCATAACATAAGAATTTCTATCTTCTCCACTTTTCAGTATGAGATAAAGTTACTTTGCAAGTGAATACTCTGTATCAGCCTTCTACGGTATGCTGGTTTTAGCTGGGATAAAGCTAGTTTTCTTCACAGTAGCTAATATGAGGTTATCTCCTGGATTTGTGCTGAGAAGAATGTTGATAACACTAATGTTTTGGTTGTTGCCAAGCAAGGTTAACATTAAGTCAAGGACTTCTTAATTTCTGATCGTGCCTCTGCGTTCCCAGCTGCTTCTCTACAAGAAACTGGGAAGACACACAGCCAGCGCAGCTGATTCAAACTGACAAAAGGGATATTTCATGCCATAAGATGTCATGTTCAGTAAATAAATTGCAGGGATTTGGCTGGGGGGTGGTAATTGCTGCTTGGGGACTGTCTGAGCATTGGTCTGTGGGTGGTGAGTGGTTGTATCATTTTGTTGTTTTTCTTTCCATTACATATTATTATTATTATTATCTTCATTACTTATGACTATCTTTAGTAGTAGTATTATAGATTTATTTCATCTATTTTCAATAATGAAACTGTTCTTATGTCAACCCACAGGTTTTCTTATCTTTTTTCTTTGATTCTCTTCCCCATCCCACTGGGGGACAGGGGAGGTGAGCAAGTAGCTGTGTGGTGCTCGATTGCTGACTGGGGTTAAACATGGAAAAGAATGAACATAAACAAATTCTCCAACATTTAGTTTTCTGGGTGGTAACAAAGTTAGATTTTGGAAATGTTAGGATTTCTTTATTATCAGCCCTCAGTCAAAGCTTCAGTTATATTCATTTGTCACTAAAAAAACCCTACTTGAATGAATAATTCACAGGAGAGAATGCATTTGTTGAACTTTGTCCGTTTCCATACTTCTAGGCTTTTTAAAGTAGTTATAAAAAAAGTTTCAAAAGAAGATTCCAGACCTAGAGACACTTAACTTGAAGTACATGAGTAATCTCATTGACTTCAATAGGACTACTCAGGTGTTTATAATGAGATACATATATAAGTGTTACCAGCTTACTGGAACCTTCTTTTGAACTTTGAATATGAAATTAAAAAAAAAAAAAAAATCACCAACATTTGAGTTTAAAATTAACTTTCAGAGAATATTGAATCTGGCAAAGGTTTAATGCACAAATGATCACAGATAATGAATATGAACAGTCTTGTGCATGCTGTTTATTCCAAACTGAGGTTCAAATGTAAAAAATGAATATTTATTGAAATACCGTTCCTCTGTACAGATTTCTAAGACAATCTGTAGAATTGGCAGGAAAGATCATCTGTGGTTACAGGAACAAATGATGGTCTAATCCTTTTCTCTAATATCTATCACAGAAAGAAAGGGCCACTTTTTAAGGGTCGTATGGTTTTCTGCTTGGTACCTCAATTTGATTGATTTTCCTCTCAAGTTCATACATGGTAGTCAGTTGGAACCTAATGGAAATCCATGAACAGTGAAATATAATGAAATAAACCACAGGAACAAGGAAAAAGGCCCATTGTGTTCCTTATTATTATGTTAGAAGGCTTTATAGTTCTCCTTACAGTGTTTCAGCAAATGACCTGCAGCATTTTTACCTTTTAATGTTTTGCCTGATCTCATATTCCTTCTTACCCCAGTAAATTAAGCCAGGTTGCAGTTTGGCCCACAATACTTCTTAATGTATTTTCAGTCAAAAATAGTCTACTGCAGATAAAGTAGAAATACTCCACATGCCACACTCCTGCCAGCTTTGTTCAAGAAGAGTAGGAATCAAACAAAACATCAGTGGTTACCACAAATTCAGTTTAAATCACATATTG
>NW_010227492.1:100053-109414 GCF_000690775.1 Eurypyga helias | reverse complement strand
AAGAGGTAACTCAGTTTCATTTTTTTAAAGCACAGCTAGTGGGAGGTTGTTATGTTTTTGTAAAGCTAGAGGAAGACTAGGTTTAATAATGTTTTCTTGACCTGACCTTTTTTTTTTTCATTAGGATTTGGAGTTATTCCTCATAATTTTTAAGGAAGTTTCCCTAAAAATGTAAATTTTTAAAATGTCTTGACTCATATTATACTCCACTGAAGCATTAAATTTTGAGGCGGTGAAGAAAAACTTACATGTGTCTTTGGACAACATGCATCAGCCCACTGTCATGAGAAGCCATAAATACACTCCAGTTAAGTGTTGTTAGATCTTTGATATTCTGTGCATAAGGAAAAAGGAAGGAAATTTTCTAGGAGACATGTGACTGCAACAGAGATGAATAACTTCTATGGTACAGGGATGCTGAATAACATAAGTATGTGGGTAGATGTCTCTACCGACGCTCCAAGTCAATCGTACCACAAAGCATTAAAGAAGTGAACTTGTTCACATCCTGTACGCTGGAACGACCACAGTCTACAGCCTGGACTTTGTCAGGCTGGTAAAATGACTAAAATGACAGCAGTACAAACTGAGCAGAAATACTAATTCAGGAACAGTTTTGTCTCCTTCTGTTGCATCTTATTCTAAAGTGGTTTTAACAGCTGGGGCTACGCATGACGTACAGTGGCAGGCTGGAAGCCATTAGGCCAAACCCTCTGGAATATTTATTTCCAACATCTGGAAAATAATCTCATTCCGCTATAGGCAGCTAAGTGTCCTATGTTATCAACCCATGAAGCTGTCTTTAAGCCTGCTGGTAATGTCAACAGGTAGAAGTGATCCGAAATCCAATGCAGGGCTCCACTGTGTTGTTTCAAAGGGAATGTGATCCGTGAATGGCCACTGTTAAATTTGACAGACAGCCCAAATAGAAAGCTAACCTTAAAACTTAACTGTCTCTAAATACTTGGGAAAAAAATGTATTTAAAGCCCATTCTGTGCAGTGACAATTTAGTGGTTTAATGCTGTCTTTTGTAGCAGCATCTGCCTTTGCCTTCCCTCTTCCATACTCCTTGTTATTAGGTTCCAGGTACTTCACATTTTGCATATAGAGCTTTGCACAGAAACTTTCTTCGGTCAAAATCATGAGTAAATTAGAGGAACTTTTCGTGAGTCACAGATCGTAAAAATAGGTTTCGAAAAGCATCTATGCTTTTGTGATGCTTCTATGAAATAGCATGCCTTAAAAGTTTGCTGCTTTCAGGAGAGTAACTCTGAAAAGCCATGATTTTTAGGAAAAATCAGAGTGACAGGCTTTCAGCTCTAGCAATTGAAGATTCTTTTCCCTATGAAAAATGACAATGAATGCCTCTTAAAGATTTAAATTGAAAAAGACATTAACCTTGATGCACCAAAAGCACCAAAGGAACCTCAATCATGGACTTTTGGGACACAGAAAGGAAACTTGCAGGTTGGGGTTTTTTTTTGTTGGTGTTGGTGTTATTGTTTTGGTTTGTGTTTTTTTTTAAGGTCCTCTGGAATATCTGGAATATACATTTTGCACATTATCATCATTTAGACATACCAGTTTTCCTCATGCTTCAGAGTTGAACAAGAAAAGTTCAAGTTTGTTTATATAGAGACCCCAACCCTGAATATTTGATGAGACTCCCAAGTCCATTTTTTATTATAACTTTGTACTTGGGTCCTTTGTGAAAATAAACAGGCAAATTTCTACTGGGCTGTGGATAGTGATAGATTTGCATCAGTTTGTTACATCTGAGGACTAAGCTCTTGCAGTGACTCACCATACACTTTGGGGCAGAGTTGCTGCAGTGCCCGCAGAAGAGGCAAGGGCCAGCCTTTTCCTTCCACTCCTCTCTGTCGCCCAGGCGAGGACTGTATTAGCCCTGAAGCTCCTAAGTTTGAAATGACATTAAAAGCTGACATAGCAGTAAAACTTGAAATAGCTATTGACATTTCATCTTTATTTATGATTGTAGTAGCTTCAAGTTTGGAGGTAAGCTGCCATGTAAGCAATAATTCAGACCTATTCCCCTTGAGAAGCTCTGGGTGTGATTTAACTGGATTGCAGATTTAACTGGATGTTGGTGGTTTTTTTTTTTTTTTTTAATTTCAAAACAATAACTGAAGTGGCCGAAAAAGGAGAGTCTTGTGAAATAATTCATTGCAAAATGTCAGACCTGTTCTTTCCCTTAGCTTTCGTACTCTTTAGAGAGCAAATCTCTGCTGAAAGATTTTTACATGATATGTGAACGGAATATGCAAGAGGGACTGGCATACATTCTTGTATCTGCCTCAAAATGGGTGTTGAATCTCATTTCCAAGTTTCAATACATGCAATTGAGTGAGGGTCTGACAGTGGTGGAAATCACTGTTTCATTAAATTTCAGAGGAAATAGAACGTAAAACAACCTCTCAAGAAAAGTTTCTGTGGAAAATGCATTTAATGGTTTCAGAAAGTTCAATTAACAGGTATAGAACTAGATGTCAAATTCCGATAAATCTCTATTGTAGTCTTTGTAGCAGTCACTCTGATTTAGTTTATCTGACCATCTGCCTCACGGTTTTGTTACCACGGAATAATCAATATTCGTCATTTTCTCACAAGAGACTCTTTCCTTTGAGATCCTTTGCAACCTTACAGACACATTAGCTTGCCAGCTTTAAGGCCATCATTTTAGATAACAAAAATCTGGGGATCTTACTCCTGCCAGCTCTTTCTTTCTTTGCCAAACAAGTTAATTTTGTACTATACTCTAGGGCCAGATTCTGATCTCATCTGTGCCAGTGGAGTTACCTGCTAGTTTCTGGTATCAACAGCATTATAGCACTACAGATCTTCCATAGCTTTCAGAGCCCTCTAGAGTCCAGCTGGCATGGAAACTCCATACTAAATTCCTGCAAAGATATCAGGTTAAAGGTTTATCCATGCTATGGCTCATTTATATTTGTAGATTTAAAATGCCACTATCTTTTCATAGGATGACACTGAGAGGTTCTTCAGTGGAGCCTGAAGAAAACTTCTAGGTTTTGTGATTTCAGTATAAATCATGACATAAATATGTCTACACATTCTTTGTAGTAGATAGGTCAGATGAGCTAGATGAATTTGAAGTAAATATACAGGAAGCATCAGACCAAGCAGAGAAGCTGTGTTCATAAGTCACCCAGACTGGATGACATTCACCTGGGAGCTCTGAGGGAACTCAGATATGAAATTGCAGAACTGCTGACCAAAGTATACAAGCTACCACTTCAAACAGCCTTTGTGATGGCAGCCTGGCTGGTTGCCGGCGTAGCTTCCATGCACTGCCAAGTTTCTAGAGGGTATCCTAGAAACAGCAGACTGGCTACACTGATCATTGCTGGTAAAGTGGTAGGGTCTGTAATGAGGAGTGAATTCCCTGTTTCCATAAGCGAACAAGGTTTTTGGGGTAAATAGGCAGCAGGACTTCCAGGGAGGGGAATCCAGGGTCACTGATGTGTCAGTTTTGTGGAGGTGTCTACAGTGTGTGGATGAAAGTGAACCACTGGATAGTGCATTGGGGTTTTCAAAAAACCTTTGGCATGTTTCCACACTGAAGATTACTGAAGGGACAAGGTTGCATTGGAATTGGAGGAAAGGTTCCTTTATGAACGGAAAGCTGATTAAATGGTAGGAAACAAAAAGGTCGGGTTCAGTAGTCACTTCCCAAGATGGAACAAAGTCAGGAGTAGGGTTCCAGAAGGACCACTGCTGAGACCAAAATCATTATGCATCAATGACCTGGTGAAAGGAGTATATAGTGGAATCTCTAAGTTTGTGGATAATGTCAACTTCTTTTGGTTAGCTGAATACAATGTCAGTGGCATAGATATAGGTGCAAGGACAAAAGGGTGGCAGGTGAGCTTCAATGTAGCTAGATGTAAATTATTCCCTACAAGGAACGATAATTTAAACCATGCCTATATGATGCTGAAGTTGGAAATGGCAATCACCACTTAGGAAACAGACTTTTGGAATCATCATTTTCTGCCTTCTGAAATTTTACCTCAATATGCAGTGGCAGACAAAAAGGTCAAATTAATTATTGGCCATTGTCTGGAAAAGCACCCACCCAAACCTTGAGTACTGTGTATTGCTCTTGTGCCTGTGTTTGTAGGGTGTAATGGAGTTAGATGACGCACAGAGGTGGGCGATTAAGATGATGAATGGGATGGGGTAGCCAGCTTACGCAAATAAACTAAAAGGTGGTGACTCTCCACTTTAGACAGCAGAAGTCTGAGGGGGCATATGTTAGAAGTTTACCGAATCATGAAGGTGGTAGAGGAGGTTAAAGCAGAACTGTTATTCACCAGATCTCACAATACTGCATTCAGGAGCCCAGCTTTAAACAGATAAAAGGAAGAACATTTTTCCATGTCAGCTAATGGAACGTGTTGCCAGAGGAGGCTGTGGAAGGAGACAGCACCAGGAGATGCAAAAAGGAATGAGAGAGACTTGCACACAGCTGATTCACCCAAGAGCAGGCCCTAAAGGGCCCAGGTAGAGCTGTAGCCCCAATGCAACATTAAGGATATTTGGGGTAGGAAGAGGACATGAACTACAGGAAGTGGCCAAGCTTGTGTGCTTTTCTTCTAAGCACAGTCTCTTATTACCACTTTTTTTCATGAATTCTCTGACCCTTAAAATACTTATAAATTCTCCCTTCACTGAGAGTTAGAAATAAAGTGATCAGAGGCTGCAATGGACAGAATAAAGGGAGGAGATGAGTAATCAGGGAGTGAAAAGTAATAAAAAACCCAGGAAGCTAGAGAGCACAACAGGTATGTAGGTAACTTGACAGTATCTACTGTTGTCTGCAGACACTGAGGGAACAAGTAGGTGCTCTCTAGTGGTGCTCTCTTCCTTGAGACATGAAAGGGACTGAGAATGGAAAACAGTCCAACAGTCCTCAGCATCCTGCTGGCAAGATCGGAAGGAAGCTGAGAAGGAGGGTGATGAAAGTTTGCAACATGATGGATGAGGGTGGATGAAAATAGTGTAAAGAAAAGTGAGGGTAGAAGTGCAGGCAGGACTTCCATATCAGGTTCTGGATGAGCTATGACCAGGATGTTGATGCGAAACACTAGACACGTGTGTGTGTGTATGCAGAAGGTGCACAAGTCAACTGACTCTGAAAATATGCAGAGTGCACATGGCTTCATATGGTATTTTCCAGCTTATGTCCCTGTAACCAAGAAATTATCTTTGACATTCCATCCCTCACTGAGCAGAATGCCTAAAAATAAACTGAACATGTTATGAACAACATGGCAGGATCCTGAGAGCATTCTCCATCTCTTATCAGCCTGTGACCATCACTCTCTGTAATGGTCCTCTTCAACCTCTTCCCTTCCCGGGTGTCACACATCTGTATGACCTTGGACCAGACTGCTCTAACAACAGCTGAACTGTTAAAAACAGCTGTGAGAAACCCTCATCTGTGGGGTCCGGTCATGCATCCTCTATGCTTGAGAGCTTTGTTTAAGCTCAGACCCTTGCTCAAGCTGTATTCCAGGGATGCTGTTCCTGGCCTTGTACCTTGCTCATCCTGGCCTTGCCTTATCACCTTCCCTGCTGGTTTGACCTCAGACCTCCCTTATCACTGTAGACTTGCCTGGTAATCACTGGTCTGCTGACTGCATGTGCCCATCATCACCAGGTCTGGTCCACTCTTGCTTGAGTACAGCGTGCCTGTGCCCCTTGCTAGTGCGGACACTACAACTGCCTGCCTTGTTGCAACTCTCGGCTACCCAATTGCCTTGCGGGCTGCCTGCTCTTGCTGCTCTCTGGCAAGCCATGCTTTCCTACAGCAGTCACTGCATTGACCTTCTTTTAATTACAGTGTGGGGTGGAAATTTGTGACTGACGTCAACAAGAACATCATTCTTTTGTTCTTGTAGGTCCTTACAGAACCACGTTTTCAACTGGTTCACCATTAACTTTGTTTTCTGCATATTTCAGTTACCCAGGTTAAAAGCAATGTAGTTAAAAGGCTGTAGGCTGCATGAATGGCTTATAATAAGGCAGAATGAAACCCTGCAGCTAATGATTTGAGCTTTGTCTATGCTTTAAAGTGAAGGAAGCAACCAGACGGGAGTATGTGTAGCTGTGCATTCTTAGGGCTATTTTCTCCCACTGACCTTCATCTTCATAGCCACCAGCTACATCTGCACAGTCCACGATCACAGTTAGCTATGCTTAGGCTCCTGAAACTTCAGTATATGGCCGTGCTTCAGACCATGAAAAATTATATCGTCAACGGTAAGAAAATAAGGATTCTATCTGAAGTTTAGCAATGCAACAGACTGACCCAAAGTAAGGAACTGCAATTGTCTCTGCATTATTTTGAAAAGAATAAGGAATGAACAGTGTTTTTTGATCACTGGGCTGTCTGGTGCTTTTTGGCAGTCCATCCGGAGGAAATATTATGAAATGGCATTGTCCTGGAAAGTGCAAGAGAAGTATTGACCTTGGGTCCCTTTCTGTCAAGTCTGAAAAATAACCTTTGTTGTTGCCAGTGAATACTGAGAAAAGTATGAACAAAGAAAATATCACTTACAAGATGGTGTCAAACTATATCAAGCAAAATAACCTGAAGGAATACCTTCATGTTATATTATCACATCTTCCGCATGTTTTGCCTCTTGCATTTAGAAACGGAGGGTTTATTTTTCTTCTTGGAGTGAGGACAAAACCCACCACTGACAGCCCTTTGTGCTGAAGGTTACATTATTAATGAGTGTTGGGAAAGGCAAGAGCTATATATAAATGCACTATCATTGCAGTTAAAAGAAGGTGCAGAACAGAATGTTTGGTGGCAGAAAAAGCGATTTCTTTAGCATCTTCAAAAATACATGTATATGCGTGGCACCAGATCTGATCTGAATTATCAGCAGTGTTAATTTTGAATAATTCTTTGGAAATCCCTTGGAATTATGGTAACTCTACCACATTTATACCTCAGAACACAGTATCTATGAGTATGAGCATGAGTAGTAAAGTAGTGAAACAACACTACTCCTTTGGAATCTGAAAAGACCTTGTGAGAATGGAGCAGTTACAGAATTACAAAGGAAGAAAAGCTCTTTCAGTAGTTATGGATTAAAATTCAAGGTGAGCTGTAGAGCCCCAACCCTGTGCTTGTGGATGGGGCAGCATCACTCTTCCCTCAAATATAGTTGTAGTCATACAGAAATGAAGGTTCATCAGGAGTTTATAAGGCAGAGGATAGGACAGTCACACTATTTACATGCTGCCTTGCTTTTAAACAGCCAAGGCAGAAGGTTTGTTAGGGAACCCATATTTTTGTTTTCACCATTCATGGCATGAGGATGTCCAAACATTTTTTGATACAGCTTACAGATACAGTTCCTTGTACATATTCTTTACATGAGATAAAACTGACTTGCTCTTGGTCACATGTTAGCTATAACACCCACTGCCAATGACAGGTGCATATGTAAAAATATTTCAACATAGGTAGTAGGCATAGGATTTTTTAAGAACTCATAGCACAAACAAAATCATCAACTTGAAAATTTGTTAACTTTATCACCGTGGTGGTGTTACCTGCTTCATTCTCCTTTCTATACCCAACCATTTGTGAAACCTACTCATTGGATTACCTTTCAATTATTAGAGATCTGGGATAAAGCAATAACTTTTATGATATTTCTTCATAGTACTTAGCTCAATGGGATCTGATGGAGAATAGAACTGCAAGATGCTGCTGTACCACAAATTATAAATAATTAATTGTACAGGTAAAAGAGACTTGTTAACATTTTCTTCTCCAAAGATACCTCAACTGTGTTACAACAAAGAAAGCATTGAGACACTTATTCCATCATGCTGTAGAAAAAGGGAAGGTTGTTATGAGTTTCAGATTTCCTGAAATCCAAAAGTTTGTTATGAGTTTCTTGAAATCCGAAATGTTATGAGTTTTGGATTTCTTGAAATCTGAAACTTTTGGGCATCAGAGCTCATAAATTAGGGACACACAGACTTATCTCCCTACCTGCTAATATTGTCAAAAGGACATTTTGATCTGCTTTGATCAAAAAGTGTTGAGTTTAGATCATTCCTTTGCTGTATCTTTAAGTCTCACTACTAGGAAGATTCTTCTGATATTTGGTCTAAATTTTGCCTTTCTTTCATTTCTTTTCTTCTGTTTCTAAACCCTTGAGTCAGGCTGGAGGGATGCCAGGCTGGATGAGGCTTGGGTAACCTGGTCTAGTGGAAAGTGTCCCTGCCCATGGCAGGGGGGTTGGAACTAGATGATCTTTAAGGCCCCTTCCAACCCAAACCATTCCATGAATCTATGATTCTATGAGTCCCACTATATGACTCTTCTCAATAGCTGTCACCCCTCTCTAGATGAATTATTAGGTGGCATTTTTTTGAATCTCTCTGCATGATTTTTTTATCTGTATACCTCTAAGGATCTTTCTTAGCCCACTTCTCTGTTATCATCTGTATTGCTACCCATTCCAAATTCACACTGTCTGAAAAAACATGTTTCTGTGGTTTTTGCCCTATGAAGGACATTGCAAAGGCATGCCATATTTAATGAATACTGTACCTTCTTTCTGTTTGTCTGATTGGTATAATACAACTCCCTGGATGAGAATGACGGGCTTTTTAGGAGGAACTGACACGAATGCAGCATAGCAGACAGTGGTAACAAAACCCTCTCATTTTTACCAAGATTTAAAAGGCAGTGAAAGTAGGAAAGGAGAATGTCAGATATCCATTTTGGGCAGGTTACACAAAAGGCTGCTTCAGGCCTCCACACTCAAGCTGACTAAAGCATGATCAAACATATAGACACTCTTGAATGCTGAAACCCTACTCCTTAGCAAATATGGTAAGTAAGCCCCAGGTGCCTAACACCAGTCCCATACTATGGGCATTTTTCTCTTGTTTCATCTCCATCTTTAGTGTGTGGCACTGCACTTCACTTAAAGACTTAACTGTAAAAATAACTTTTCTCATGAAATTATTGTATGTAGAAGTCCTGCATTGCATCTGTCATAGTCTTCTCATTTGGTAATTCTGTCAAGAAGTAACAGCAAGAGTTTCTTTTTTGTAAGCTGTGCTTATTCCTAATGCCTCTGCTATCTTCCAAATGGTTCGAAACTGTTATTCATTCCAGTATTTTAAAAGGGATTGAAGCTAGACTTTCTTGACAGTAATTACTACGATCTTTCTCTTTTTGAAGACTGACACCACATTTCTTTTCTGTTATCTACCAGTACTTCTAGCCCAGTTTCATTTACGAGAGCACAGTAGCAAGAAGAAGAGAATTATAAAGAC
>NW_010227492.1:73657-100022 GCF_000690775.1 Eurypyga helias | reverse complement strand
GATGATGTCCTGCTGCAGGAGAGCTGCCAGAGCTGTGCTGGGGTGGGAAGGTAAGTTCATCTGCCACACCATGAAAGAATGTCTCTCATGTACATGACAGTGAAAACTGATATAAAAGGATGTGCATGCACAGTGAGCCTTTTCATCTGACTCTTAATGACCAGTTACAGTCAACTGCCTTGTCAGCTTATTTATAGAACATAGTTATGGTTCCTCAGAGATGCAAAATTGAAATTGTATGACGGAGAGGAAGTACCAAAAGTCATTCAAAGCACTATCCAGTTATCCCAGGATGCTGGATAATCACAGGATTTCACCTCTTGCTCCTTTTCGGTTTCTGGTCCATATGTGATATCATTCTTTTTCTCTGGATCGCTTCTGGTGGCAGGTCTGTGTTAGCCTGCAGTTTTGTTGAAATAACTCCCTGCATTCTCCTTTTGCTGTTATAGCTTCATTTCCATCTGTTTTTCCTCCAGAACAGAATGCTGTTTTCCCACCATTAGACACCTTGCCCTACAAGCATATGCTTTTACAGATCATTCAGTGAACTACATTATGGGGTCTCTGGTTTTGCAAATTTCTGCACTTCCTGAATTGCCCATAACTCACATCCCTCCTCCTGTATTTTATCTTTAAATCACACACCTCACCCTTACCTCTAGGTCTAATGCTAACACTTAATTTCTATAAACTCTTCTATATGATGCTTCACAAAACAGTAGCTTCTACCACATGGTCTTTGAAGGAAAACACCTGCTTTGAGATGTCTGTATCCAGATGCAGTATTTGTATTGTAAACTCCATGTGTTGGTCATCACAGACACTGTTTCAATAATATTTTTTTAGTTTTTGACTTTTAAAGAAAATGGAGAAATCGTCCCTAAACCCCAACTCTTATTCTTTGGTCATTGCTTGCTTGGCTTCTGTGGTTTTGCCTTGGTTAGACTTATTTCTCTAATTAGTCTCACCACTGAAAACTGTGATCAAAGGTCTTCCTCACATATTTACCTGGCAGATTTCTGCAAAACTTATAGCACACAATGCCTAACTGACCAACCGCAGCAAACTCACACAGAGAAACCAACTTGCCAATCACAGAACAAGCACTTTTTCCCACCCCTAAAATATAAGCAAATTGAAACGCCACCTTTTCTACTGTGTTTGCTGGCCCTTCTATACATCAACTGTCTGGCTGCTGGTTTATCTGTATTACAGTTCCCTCAATGATCCTTACAAATAACCACAAGGCGCTTCTGCCTAATGCTAACAATTGTTTCTGCTTCCTCTGTGCAACAGAACTCATCCTCATCCTGCTTCTGTGCAAACTCATACTCAACCCATTTCTGGATGTGAGGAATGCTACCATGCGAATCCAATGATTTGCAAGAGCAGCCTGTTTCAGTGACTACTGAAATAAATGAGATTATTTATTTGGCATTCAATAGGCATTAGATTAGACCTTTACTGAATGGTGGAACATTTCTTACAATTCAGAACAACTTAACTTAATTAGAGATACTGTTTTTCAAGTGTAAACTCTCAATAGTTTTCCCTGGAGGAAAATCTAGGACATATAAGGACATTTGTTGGTTGTGGTGTTTTTTTTTTTTTTCCCCTCAGTCATTGCTGATAAATTCATAAAGAATTCCAGACTCCTCCAGGGAGAAAAGATTCAAATTAAAAATTAAGAGTTACATGGACTTCTGTGCATTCAAAAATTGTATTAATATTAAATAGTTAATAGGTACTTTTAAAATTCAAAATACCTGGGAAAAGAAAAAAAGAAAACAAGTATGTATTTGAAAGTAATTGATTAAAACAAGCTGCAATTACAGGGACCCATCCACCCATGTAAAGGATGGAGGATACAGCAAAAAGCAGCCTTATATCATTGTCATTCTATCAACTACTTACAGCTTCATAGTATGGAAAAAAATAAATGAGACTGAAAAGAAAATGGAGACGAGAAGGAGAAGAAGTGTGGGAGAAAAATGAAGAAGAACAGAGCATGGTTTCTGCTTGTCCTGTGTGCCAGAGTGGTGGTTTATGGCTATAAAGTTAAGGTTCAAAATAAATTGACAAATTCATCTCTATTCTTAGCTATCCAGAGAGAAATGGAGATGAAGCAAGGATACAATTGTCCTCCAGACTGCTGGGAATTAAAATCTTGACTAAGGCTTGCATAATTTTGGAGAAGATGAACAAACCTCTGTGCAGTCTACTGCTCTTGGGCCTTTCAGTTCCTGGCCTGAAGTCACTGTTGGCCACTACCAGCACTCAGACCCCAGCAGAAGGACCATTCAATAGGAAGTTTGGGGATAGGTTGGCAATCATTCACTGAAGGTCGCAACAGCAAGGTCCTCATTCCCAGGCAAAGCCAAGTGGCACCATTGAGAGACAAGGGCTTGTTAAGGGCAGCTGGTAGGGCAAGACTGCACTGGTTTGGTGCGTTTTCTCCTGTGGGATCTATGCCAAAGCCTAAAGCCCAACCTCAGTTGGGTACAGAAATAAAATGGTCTGTTCTCCACTGTAGATGAATATCCTTGGTGTTCTTGTGGGCACGTTACCCCTGCCCGCAATAAGGAACTAAACCTAACTGAGAGTTTCAGAAATGTAATTGTGCAGGCTATGACTGAATAGTAATGTTCTTTTGCTGTCTTTGGTAGAAATTAATTTCAGTGTCCACTGCTATCAATCTCTCTTTCCTCACTGCTGGTACAGCATTGTATGCATGTCTTGGAGGTTATTTTGGTGTTGCATCAATCAGATGAATTCACTCTAATGATATATAATATATAATCAAACCTAAGTTTGTACCCAGATTCCTGAGGCTCAGGTATATCAGAATTTACAATGTGTTCAGATGATATTTAATACAAAATAATCCAGAAACACATGAAGTTGTATGAAGAGGTACATCCTATCCATTGTCCCAACAAAGATTTGATCCTAAGATAGGTAGGAGTTATATGGGGAGAAATAAAAAGCTTCAGTAGACTGTAGCCAATTTACCACTGCTGCCAATACTGAAATACAGTTCATTCTGAATTAAGCTAGCAGTGATATATGGCACAGTAAATTTGCTTGTTATGACTCCAGCACTAAGATAGTTATGGGAAAATTGCCTAAAGAAAAATCTCACTTGTAATTTAATTTTTTTTTTTTAGATTTAGGTTTGCTTGATGTAGGACTTGGCGTACAGGATGGAAAAGATGGATGGCCAGAAAAAAAAAGGCAGGTTTGTCCAAAGTTCACATACATGTTCAAACTTCATTTGGGGTTCTGCTAAACACCAATAAGGACATTGCCAACAATCTTTGGAGTGTGAGAATCAGTAGTGTGTCCAAATATGAAAGTCAGCCATGACATACCCTTGTGTGCTACTGGCTAGGGAGCCCCTTGTCCCTTAGCTGGAAGCTACTGTGATAGGTCGAAGTCAGGCAGACAGGACTTAAAGGTCAGTGAACACCTGAGTATATGGACTACTATTGTGAAGAAATAATGGGCATTCCAGTAGCAACCATGAGGTCCTAATACAAGATGAAAGTAAGTAATCCAGCTTCATTTTCAGGACTGCCAGGTCCTGACTTCTTAACATGGATGATGGGCAGAACATGCAACTTAGATTAGGTATTGGAAGATTTGGTTTGGTATTGAGACAGTAGGGCTCTACTGACTTTAATTAGGAATGTGTTTTAGACTAAATAGTGAGGTGCGTTAATTAATATTTCCCTTTTCTCAATGGCAGACCAGGATCGTGTGAGTCTGAATAATCCTGAACTTTTAAAAATAAGATCAGGAAGGATTTGATGATATTATCTTTTCTGTTCACTCCCTGAGTGTAGCCTATGTCAGAATCCAGTCCCTAACAACCTGGAAAACTCCCAAACCCCACCAGAAAGGAGTCTGAATGTGGGGTCCGATATTATTTATGAAATCAGTTATTGTCCTTGGGAAATATCAGACAATGAAAGACTGAGATGAAGTGTTCTAGATGTACTCTCCTCTACTCATGATGTTACTTTCAGCTTATAATTGAACACTGGGAATATTAGAGGTAAATATTAGATTCATTTCTGGAGGTCTTTCAGCCCAAGAAATGCTTGACTATTCTTCAACTCCTTCAGGAAGAAGGGAGTTCAATAGTTAAAGGAACTATTTATGGCATGCAGGGAGCAACTCAGTTTGTTTCAAATCAGGTTTCCCAGGATCATTCCAACAGGTCCTTCCTTTGATCTTGTTCTCCTGTGCTTGAACACCCAAGGTAGAACTGGCTTGGAAACCACTCCAAATAAAAAAATAATAAAAAAGAAAAAAAAAATAAAAAGGAAAGAATGGTGTATGGACTTGCAGGTTTTCATGTGACATTCTTGTTGGATCCCAGGCCTAACTGGAAGTTCAGGGAGTCACTCACACATCTGTGGACCATGGAAATTCTTGGACTTGCTTATCAAAGCCCATGTTCTTCTCAGATAACAACCAATAATAATATCACTGAACAACCACAGATTCTAGAAGACTTCTGATACAAACCAAAGTTAAACATACTTGGTTTCCATTCAGTCTGGATTAAAATAAAATAAATATAAACAATGCCATTTTCTACATCCAAAGACCCTACTTTTAGTCAGTGGTAACCTAAACATGAAAGGTTATAATCCAAGGTGTGAAGAATAAGACCAGAGATAGAAGCATTGTCTTTTTAGATTTCTCAAAAGCACCAACATATACCGTGGTGCTTAAAGTCACACATCATCTGCCTCTCCACTGCCTGCTCCTTCCTAAGGAGGGAACATCCATCCACACTTAATTAGGAAGTCTTCTTCCTGTGACCAAGCACCTTCCAGAGCCTTTTGAAGTCGTCTTCTTGCTGAATGAAACACACTGCATCTGTTAAGATCCCTAAAATGTATACTAAGTAGCAAAAATTTTCAGAGTCCACTTAGATCAGTTACTCTAAAGAACATGAATCATGAACAAAGTTAGATTTCAGCTCTTGGAGTCTTTTGGAGTAATCCAGTTATCCTCCCTCCAGGTTAGATTACAAAGAGTGTTGGCTCAAATAGCTCATTTTTTTATAACTGAAATACCTTTGAGTTTCTTCAAAACAGTCACTCCAGGCTTCTTTTTCTTCCTCTGCTGCAACATAGACTATCCCTAATCTTCCCCACTTTTCTTTTCCCGAGCTACATCTCCTGTTTCCTCCCTCTTGCAGAATAAATCTCACTTAGGAGTTTATACTAAATGTGGCAGTGACATCTCATGGTTTCTCCCTGCTTTTTTTTTTTTTTTTCCCCAGGGCTAGACGGCAAGAAATGAAGATAAATTCTCTTCCTTCTCTTTCTGGGATTAGATTTCTTTTTCCCTTCAGCATACTTGTGAGTTTCCCTAAGTGACCATTTGCATTGGCTTTCTTGATTAGCACATTGTTGCTAGCCTCTGGCTTGTCATCAAGTCACAACATTTCAAGAGTAGCAACATGTTTATAAGTTTTATCAGAATTTAAAAAAACCCCAAGAGATAAAAACCATGGGTCTTTATCCTACACTTCTTTCCGTGCTAATCTGGTTGCATTTCCACTGTACAAACAGGTGAAGTGGCATCAGTGAAAGGTGTAATGTATTATGCCAGGGAGTGTTATGGGAATGGGTCCTGAAGGCAAGAGATGCAGGAATGATTTTGCTACTGGGGAAACTGTGGCATGGAAGAGGATCTCAGTAACCTGGAAGAGTTCTCTAGTAATTTGCAAACCTTAAAACTGTTACTAGAATTTCCTGACTCTCTTCTGGGGTGTGGTGTCCTGAACGATGGTGACATTTAACAGCTAGCCACTGCGAAAAAGGGATGTCCTTTACCCTGTTTCTACCTGGACTTGTTCTCCAGCTCATAGCTTCACTGGTGCTTGTTTTATCCCCTTTGACAGCCTCTTTAATTCACTAACTCCAGGGAAAAAATCTGAACATTTTCTGTTACGACAGTGAGTCAAAGTGGCTCAGATATCTGATGAGCTCTAGAGTTGGAAACGGGAGGAGAAAGAGTTGGGAAAACATGGAAGGACAAAGGTAGGAACACTGGTAAGGGAAGGGTGAGGACAGAAACAACCATTGTTTGGTGTCAGCAAATTTAAGATTGGTGCAGCTGTCTGTGGAAGCAGCATTGTCTTATGGGGTGGCTAAATAAATGCCGTCTATTTTTCTCTGTGAAGTTTGGAGCTATAGAGTATGATATATGATGGCAGAAACACAGCAGTGGCAAAGTGCTATAATTCTATCAAACACCTTGTGAAAAAAATTCCTGTAATAAGCTTCACCGGAAAGACAAACAGCAGAACTAATCCACAAGATCCAAACAGAAATGTGGTCACATAGATCTGGAGTAGACTCATGTTTATACAGAGAACACATCTGAGGCCTCTGGGGGTAGTGCAATTCAAATATTAAAGTTATCAGAATACCTCAGAATGAGACAGGTAGATAATTCAGTGGTCTGGATCTCCTCCCAGGCCCAGGGAGTGTGAAGCCCTGTTAGGAAGATGATTGTTCTTCCTTTCCTCCCATTTCTCAGGCTTTTCTCCTGATGAAATTTCAGGACCATTGAGGGCTTTTAAGTGCAAGAATGGCTGACTCAGTATACCAGAGTAGCAATAAGTTTAGCTCAACTCTCAACTTTTCAGTGCCTCATTCCCTTGTCCCCATGTTCCTGGAGGGGTCCAGCAGGTGTGAGAGTCCAGTGGTTGTGGTTTCCCTGTGCAGAGGAACCTGCTTCATGACATACTTCACATCTCTTTTGTGTTGTTTACAAAACTCAGTAGATGGAAGAAGCAGCAGTTTAACCACCTACTGAAGATGGTTTTATTTTTTGTAAAACACATGTACCTTACTAGGTGGATGATATGATCAGGAATCCCAGTTTTTCATCTATATAATTTGCAAGCACAGGTATAGCCCAGAAAAATCAAAGAAGCTAAACTAAAAGTATAAAAACATTGCTGAGCAAGTTTTGATGTCATTATTTTATTTAGCCATGGGAAATATAAATACAGTGAAACAATCTATGTTTTTTAATTAAAAAAGATTGATCAAAACTTTCTATTGCATCCAAAAGGGAATTACAGTATGTGTTAGATTTTTGGATTAAAATGTAAGTGCCATTTTACATACTTGCAAGGGAAGAAAACACAGAGAAATTCCAAATGAAACTGTTTGGTGCATTATTTTTTTGATTATTTTAGAAAAAAACTGTTACAACCCGCAAAAGTTATTAGTTAACACATGGGAAACACTGTTTGTCATTGGAGATTATTTTCTTGAAACCATTCAAATTATAAAAAAGCAATTCATGTTTTCAAAATTATTTCATTTAAACAAAGTGCCCAGTTGGAAAGAAACAAGATTCAGAAAGTCAGATTATTTAACAGCTGACAATTTTTTTGCAGTTCTGGGAAGTTACATTAATTTTAGGCTAAGTGATTGTTCCTTCAAAATGGAATCTCTGCGTTGTTGATTATTTTCTATTTGTATATGTCATAATATAGAAGAATTACGATCATTCTATCAGAGCAGTTACACTCTGATAACCATAATGAGAATGGCTGAGCTGGTAACTCACTGGACATTTTTTGACACCTCTTCTCCCCAAACTACTACAAATGTGCCGGTCATGATATTGGAGAGAGAAAAGATAATGGCATTGTTCTTCTGAGAGTAAATCTGCAGCAGCCAGAGGAGGTTGTAGGAAGTGAATTCTGAAGTACAGAGGACACTCCTCCTACAGGGAAGCCTCTTTGATATCAGCGGTTTGGCTTGAGTTGTATTTCCGTACCTGCTGATGTCAATCCAGCCTAAGGTGCTTATGTGTCCTCCAGATCCATTCGTTCTCTGGATGGAAGGACAGATTCCTGGGTTCAGTTATTTAGTGACATAACAGGAAATGGAAGTCAGACAAGAATTTGCAATAAATGTTACACAGGCTTTCAAATGCAGCTTTTACAATATTGCCTGTGGATGCCATTGCAGAGGACCTGGCCCTGTTCTCACACCAGCATAAATGATTCATAAGAAATCTGCACAGTACTAGTGCGACCGAGAGAAAAGTTTAGTCCAACGTGTGTGATGTTCACCTTGTGCAGTCATCTTTTCCACCTTGCCCTATGAAAACCTAATGTGGAAAGAAACATACAGAGATAACCCATTTTTGACCCAACCGCAATTTCTTCACAAGATTGCGCTGTGCCTTGCCACCACTGACTATTCTAGATCTAAGCTGAAGAATTTTTCTTCTCCTCGGTTTCAGAACAAAAACAGACCTTAACTACTAATAAGTTGGCCTCTGTGTTACTGTTGTGCTGAAATATGGGTAGCTACATTTACATATCAGAAGCCTTTGTGAGCAGAATAACCTTGTAAAAACCTCAGAAGAGGCAGAGTGACAAAGATCTGGGAGATTTCTACAAGAAACATTTTGCTTCCACATAAAATATGAATCAAGCTCCAACTTAGATATCAGCTCTCAGAGCTGTTCAGCCTCACTTGATGTTTAACATCTAGATTTAATGAATGTCTCTGGCAATGTGGACTACAAGCCAGGAAATTTATAACCATTTTGGAAGCAAGACACTGGAGTTTATTATATTTCTAAGATGAGAAGGAAAAGATCATATAAAACATCAAGCTTTTTGTCATGAGATGAGGGAGCAGGTGTAACTGGGAATAGACAAATCTTAAGTTCATAAGCATTAACTCCCAATCAGAACAAGATTTAAAAGTCTAATTGTGGAACAGAGAAACAATATATCCTGCACATGTTAGTTATTCTGCTCCATTAAAAATAGGATAGATGTTTGTATTTTCAGAGCCCAACACAGTCAGATGCTGAAAAACTGTGGTTATGCTAGAATATTTGGAGTAACCACTGGAAGCAGGAATTTGAAGAAGGAGGTACCTTTAGACTCTGTGTGTTATCAAGTTCTAAGCACCAAATCTAACCCAGATAGTGTATTTTAGCAATATATTTGGAGCTGACAGGTTTTCCCATGGGAACTTCTGGACAGCACAGGTAATTCACAAAGATATTTGTGAAACTTGAAATCAGAAAACCAAAACCTGTATGCAATTTCAAATAAGAAACCCACTTATTTTACTACTCTTCCTGCAGGGAAGCCACACACTCTTTTGAGGTCTGGTTACTAAGGATTAAGTTGCACAGCTGAATCTAAATAGTTTCACTTTTACTTTAGTGAGGTCTCATGCTTTCCTCTCTGACTACCCTCATGTTCGTGAAAGACTGGAAGGGGATGGAACTCTACCTTATGTTTATTAGGCTTGGGTGTAGGATGAAAATCCAATAACCACACAAATTTAGGGGAACACATCTCACCATTTTCTATGTTGAAGAGGGAAAGGTCATATTTTCACTCTAGCTGCTCCTTTAGGTTGTATTCTTCTAGAACTTTCCATGTTTATTTTGGCTAGTTTGCCTTGGGATTCCTGCTTGCACTTTAAACATTACAGACATCATTATATCGTCTTGTCTGCAAGATGGCAAACATCACCCCTCTGAAGTGTGATAACAGGCGACGAGATGGTTTTTGATGAGTTCTTATACAAATACCTGATCAAGAGTTTACCTTTCAGGGACATCAACAGTCCAATCAAATCAAAATCCTTCCAGCTAGGTTTAATAAAAAGGTAAGAATGTCACCATTTACCTGTCAATGAACTTAATATGTAGAGTTTAAGATTTTCAGGCAGCCTTAATATAATTGATTCAGAGTTTTGCTTAACCCTAAAAAAGGTTGCATTGATCATAAAGGTCATCAGACCACATCAAGTATTTATCCAGTACACTGTCCCGAGAAACATGTTGGTCATAGTATTTGTGAAAATAACATTAAACTAATACTAAAGAAGATGTCATAAAATAGAAAAACATCTTGAAAAGGGATGTTACGGGGCTTTAATTAACATACCAAAGCAATTGTGGAAGTATCATTTGCTTGTTCAATATTCATTATTGTGATGCAGGTAAACGAAAGTGAATTAAGAGTAGGGTGCTTAAATTTTGACCCCTACATTTCAAAGTATTATTGACTCAGGATTGGATTTCTTGATCCTATTTTGGCAGTTTATATAGGCTGACACATCACATCCATTATTTTAACAGTGTTTTTGTGTGTGTGAATTATAACTGCTCTGACTGACTGGCTGCTCTGCAATGTAATAGATGTAGACAAAAGCTGCCTAAGGTAGAATACTTTATTAGGTCAATTAATATACCAGCAGCATCTTGTTCCTGGGTTAATCATTGGACTGAACCTTTACTTTGCATTTAAATGTGGGCATGGCCATAAAAATGACTCAGGAAAATGACATTTCAGTCATCTACGTTTATTCTCTTCCCATGACTTACACATCACAATTACTCAGTTTGCAAGTCATAACTTGATGTCAAGACATGCTCAACATGACATCAAAACCCAACCCAGCTGTGATCTCCCTCCATCTGCACATCACTAACACCAGTCATAATTCTGAAACTGCAATTAAACTGATAATGTAGCTTTAGGGTGTGTTTTGGTTTTGATTTTGGTTTTATTTGGATAATGCACCAGGCAGAAAAACATCTATCTTACTCTCCCACAGGACCTGCTAATTATATTAGTTTGTATTGTCTGTAACTCGCCCATAATTCACATAACAAAGGGCTCTTTCTGGTGTTTGGAACCATCTTTTCACAGCTTTCCTTTCTGAAAAGGTATAGCAGAAAAATCAGACAGACCCTTCTGCCTGAAGGGAAGGGGGCAAAAAAACATTTAAGGTAAATGATAATGTTTGTGAAAGAGCCAACGTTAATAAACGATATGGATAAATTTGGACAAGGAATTTCCCCATTGGACTACCTGGCAGCAGCAGCTGAAGCAAGAGAGGAAGCCTTTTAAAATATGCGCAGTTATCCAAGTAGCTTTATGATGTGGTGCCTTTGATACTGAGCTGAACTTAACCCAGAAGTGCTAAATTCTTCAAAAGGTGCCCTCAGAAGTGGGTTGGTACAGGCAGGTTGTCAGCAAAATTCTGATCTTTCTCGGGAATAATTTGAGTGTAACTCTGCTGAAGCAGTTTATGCTGTTAGACTGCACACAACCCCAAACAACGGAATATGCCTCAGTAAACATCGAAGAGAAAATAAGAAATTAATAGCCTTAGAAACTTCACCAGTGGTTTGGTTTCTTCTTCCTTTTCTTTTTTTTTGTTTTGTTTTGTTTTGTTTTGTTTCCCAATGAACTTGTAGAAAGCATAAAGGACACTTTGAACTTAGAGCAAATCCAAGTTAAAAATCCAAAATTCGCCAGTAGTTGCTGTCTCCCGGCATCTGAACTACTGCAGTTACTTTGTATTCCCCAAGTGTGAAGGAAAGCATTGTAGATACCTCTGTGTTTTATATGTATTGGTAAATTACGACTTTTTAATAACAATCATTTATACCAAAACTACATATATTGGCCCAGAGCGCTGCTTATGTGAAAGAAATGAGCAGATTTTGACTTTATACCTCAGACCAATACATTAATTTTCACAATTTTTTTCCAGAAAGCAAAATGAGCTACGATATATTTTTTAAAATAAATGTTTTGGAAATACGTTCTTAACTGTGTAAAGCTTACTCTACCACAGCAGCATTTCCTACAGAAAATCAAGGGTTGTAATCTGGAAGCTTCAGTTTTTATCTCTCTGTTCAAATATTACACAAGATTTATAGTCCCTATGTTTTATATCAGGCTACTAATCAGAAAGCCTAAATCAATATTTCAGATTGTTAAGTACCTTCAGAGAGTAGCTTTATAGTGGTAAAGGTGGCACAGCAGAACAGCCTGATACTGCAGTTTCACCTGACCACCAAACAAAACTTGGAAAATGAGACATGACAACGGCAAACTAAGTGCTGTATCCTTCAAGAATGGCTTCAGTGTGGAGCCCTTTAGAGCAGAATGAAGAAATGACAGTCTGTGGGCAAGGAGTAGAAGCAACATCACCTCATATAAAGTATAAGCTTTTAATTTTTGCCCTGTAAGTTATTATTAGGTCATGCAAAGGTATGCGCTAATGCAAGACCCACCAGAGAGGTTTGAAAAGTGATTTCTAGGACAAAAAATAAAAAGATTCCTAGCTCTCCATTACAGGGAGATGTAAGGAATTTTGATATCACCAAAAAATCAGACAAGGCTTTGGCTAGTCTGCAGCAGAAAAGAAGACACAAAAGAAATTATATATATTTAAACTATTATTTTGCAGTTTTGTTACATTCCCCGGGGAATGGTCATATGCAGTTTGAGATTTTCCCATTTCACTTCCAGTTGAATTAACCATTTTTAATCAGATTTATTGGCCTGGTTTTTGTTGTTGGTTTTTTTTTTCTTTTGTTTGTTTTTTTAATCCTGTCCTGGAGAATGATTTGTTTTAGGAGGGGAAAGATCATCCTAAAACAATCCTACCTACTACACTCACATTGTTGAGTGGGTATGCTAGTGTTGGGTTGATGGTTGGACTAGATGAACTTATAGGTCTTTTCCAACCTTTGTGATTCTGTGACCTCATCAAGCACTTGCCAGTTATGAAATTTCACCTGCAACAGGAAAAAGGCTTTTTCTGACTCACTCTGTGCACTAGTTTAGTATCCATTCTTTCCCACAGTGAAGTAAATTGTCTTGGTGTTTATTTCACCATGATCAAAACTGGGTCACCACAAGTTGAGGAGATTAAAGCAATTCTCCAATGTAAATTCATGCATTCCAATTATCCTGTTTTTCCTTTGAACAAAATGGACAGTGCGAACAGAGTTATACCTGTAGCCTAGTAATAATTCCTAGCATCTTTTCCTTGAAAGTGTGTTTTACAAAAGCTATGCTCAATTCAGACCTGCTCCAAAGAGAACAGGAAGATCCAAGACACACCACAGGGCACGGACTTTCTGCATCAGGGAGAATTCATTCCTGGGTGAGGAAAGGAGGTTTTTTGCTTGCATTTACACATTCATTCATTCATTCATTCATTCATTCATTCATTCATTCTAGCATTTCCAAAATGACAAAACCAAGAAAACCACCTTACCACACAAAAAAACAAGAAAACCACCACACAAGTCTGCAGTATCCCATTGGCAGAATATGTCTAACGGGGTTAGTCTTTCAATTTTGTTATTGACGAGACTCTAGGCCACATCCTGAAGCTGGGGTTGAAGTCAGCTCCACTACCCAGAACACAGACCAGCTTTTCCAACTGCAATGTTTTTGCAATGAGGTCCTCAATTTTATTTACAGGCAAACAAATTGTGGAAGAAGTAACAGGTGAATAAATGCAAAAAGCTCAAGGAAATTACTTAAAATTAAACATGACTTTTAAGATATCACAGAATCATTTTCTTTTAAGGCATTCCTAATTTTTGTCAACACGTACTTCAGTAGCATCTACAGACAACCAGCCAGATGAGTTATTACTGTAGGTATGACACACATGCATAGCTAAAATAATTGTTGTCTAAAATAACTGGCAGTCTAAATAGAAAATATAATGAAAGGAGATATTATGTCCATTAGACAGTGGGGAACTGAGGCACAGAAAAATTCAAGACTAGTCTCACTCCTACAACTTTAGACCCTAGATTCAGTGAGGACAGAAAGGCATCCACTACTTAACTACGTTTGGTGGAGCCTTTCTTCCTCTTCATTTACTGCACACATAGCCTAGCGTGCATGAGGTCAAAACACACAAAATCTAGTTTGTAGGACAGCCCAGGTAGCAGCTCAGCACCATACCGGTGAGGCAAGCCCAAAATCTTGGGATGCTTTTTTTTTATGGAGGAGTTTCCAGCCTGATGTAATGTCAATATTTATTCCTTTAAGCATAATTTAATGTATCTAATTTGAGCACTGAACTGTTGAAATACTTTAAACTTCTTAAAACAAACCACTTAGAGATGACAATTGTTTTTTAACATTAATGTGATTACATTGCTATGAAAATACTATAACTCAGAAATCCTAGAAAAAAATGGCAGCTTAATCTCATAAAAATTAGAGTCTAACAAATGGGTTTTTTTAAACCAGAATTGGCTGAAGAATTGACATTAAGTATGCTACAAAACAAAACCACTGTGTAATTAGTGACTAAAAGCTTTCAGAAGTGACACCTACCTCCAAGTAAAACATTTTTCACCTGTCTTATTATGTGTGTGAGAACGTAAGATGGATGAAAAAGTAGCTTTTTGCTTTCTTCTTATTTTTCACAATGTAATTGTTGTCATGTTGGACCGTGATCCTCAACTGCTCTTTTAAGCAGGACTATTAAGAAAGAATATTGCAGTGCTGACTTAGCAAGTTTTCTATTTTATTCCACAGAATTATTATTCCTGGTACTATTGCAGTACCACTCAAGGATCTTTTTGTCCTACAGAGTAAAGAGCATCAGAGCAAAGCTTTCTGCTCCCAGAGGGCTTAGAGTTAAAGGAGAAGACAAGAGACAACAGAGACATCTGAATGACCTATTTTTTAGGTCCTAATGAAGCACTGCTTTATTGCAGAAAGCAGAAAATCCTCTCTTCAAACTGTGGCTGCGGCTCAGCCAACTTGAGCCAACACTGGGAGCTTTATTTCAATACAAAATTCTGTTTGAAAGCCAGAGCAATGGACAGCAGCCTGAGTACTCTTTACAAATGAGATGTAGTGAATGCGGAAGCCAAGGGCTGTCACAGCAGTGAAGACAGAATGTCACAGCATAAGGAAATACTGTCTGCAGCTGCATTCTGCATGCATGTCCTCAGGGCAGCTATGCATTTGTCAAAGCTAGAGAAAAGTGACGTGCAGGAGTTGAGGCCTCCAGCACGGGATGCTGGGATGAGACACTTGAGTTGCTTACATGAAGAGGATAGGCTGTATCTTAGCAAGGAGAATTTGTGAGACTTGGGTGTTTTTTTTGGGTTTTTTTGATTGTTTTTTTTTGGTTTTGTTTTTTTTTTTTTTCCTAAAAGTGTGAATCCAAGGAGTGATCTGTGCTGAAGATGTCTAATAGCAGCCTCAACAGTGGGTACTACAATGGTGTTGGCAAGGCCTTGCAGCAAAAAAAATAGAAATTCTCTTTTTACTGTCGAGATTCATAGTGAACAGCTACAGGGACAAGCTGAGATTTCACCCTGGATGAAAGTCCAGGCTGGAGAAGACAAGGTGCAGGAATCACCAGTGCAGAGGCAACAGGTGGAATTTTACCCATGGGTGAGAATGTGCAGGGAAATGGGGCAGCAGGGGAAGAGAAGGGGTCCAAGGACGGAGAAACTAAGGACTCCACACAATTCTGCAGGGGGAGAGGAGGACGTCTGGAATAACAAAGCAGAGCAGACTGTAAGAATAAGTGACCTGACACCAGAAAAATCATCAGTGTGAGCCTGAAGGTGGGTCTGATGTGTCCTGGGCTGGCAGTGATCTAATCACCGGAACATCCTTTCGCCCGCACACGCTAGGATGTCATCCCAGGATGGATGAACTGGTGGTGTTGTTGGAGGAGAGGTGTGAAAAATGAAACTCAGCTGCTGTCTTTCATGCCGTGTCTTGGTGGTTCCTGAAATCAAATGAGTGCAGTAGGGACTTTCTATTGCATTGCTAACAGGTGATATGCCTAATAGGCATAACTATAGCACATTATTGAAATTTTGTTCCCACTAGGGTAGCTATCAGAGTGCTGACTTTCATACTATACTTACCACCCCTGATAATTTGCTTGGGCCATTAATCAAGAATACTTCCTTGAACTCACTGGGAACATGCCAGTATGTAATAAAGCTGTGAGAAATAAAGTTAAGATTTTAATGTTTTTCTATGATGTGTTAATTTAGGAATTCTTTTTTTCTCATTTAAGCCACTAGCAAAAATTTAATCAGGATCCATGAGAAAATAATCAGACTCCTTTCAATAAAATAACTGCCGCAGAGTATTGGGTGCTGTATTATAGGGCCCGAAGAAATCATTGTAGAGAGTCCATGAAGGTATGTGTGTATGAAGTGACTGCCACAGACATTGCCCCGTAGCATCAGGCCATCAATCTATATCCCAAAGACAATCCTTTCTGTGCCTCCCACACTCTCTGCCTCATATCAATTTAGTGAGAGTGTGATTTCAACGAGACATTGTCATTCCTCTGTTTTCTGGATTCTCTTTGCGACTCTCCCCCTGAACAGGCAGCAGGTTCAAAATAACAGTGACTGTGGCAGAAATTCAGCTCTTAAAATAGAAGGCAGAAATGAGGTAAGATCAATTAGTCTGTACAGGTGGCTGAAAGAGAAAATGAGGTTTCATGACACATTTTAAACTACTGACATAATTTACATTTGAAGCTGTTTGCAACAGATTCGTTTTGGGGTTTTGGCAGATTTGTGTGCTAAATACAAGCGTCTGTAATTTTTTTTCCAAAATGCTGTATTGGAAATATCCCTGTGGATATCCAGATGTTTCTGTTTGGTAAAATCAGGTCAGTATAGAAAAAAAGGCCATAATATTTTCAATAAACATTAGAAAAACCCTGAAGAAACCTCCCAAAAACCCACCATTAAAACTAAAGAAACAACAATACCAGCATTTTTTTCTCAATCCCTCCCTTTATTTTTTTTCCTAAAGGACCATTTTGGAGCAAGAATCATTACTGAAAAATTCAAATAGCTGTAGTGCTCTACGTTTATTTTCAGTTGTGACAATAAACTCTTGAGAAATAGAAGACAGAAGCTTGGATCTAGTTTGCAAGTGTTGTTAAGAATAGTTTTACCAAACAATGGAAAAAAAGCAAGTATAAAAAAGCTTTGAATAAAATCAGAATTTTAATTCCCTGTATTTGATTTGTTAACTAATGTTCAATCATTTTGAGACTGAAGGCACTAGTGAAATTTTTATCAGCACCCCAGCGAAGATAATCAAGCCCTTTTCCATAAAAAAGGTCTTTCAGGGCACGGACCACCTTTATGAACTTCCTATCTTGGCTTGCTCACAATCTGCCTACAGAACATTGCCTGGAGAGTTTAAATCTCATTGCATTATTCTTTATGGAATTACATGTCTCCACTTTGAATCTAGAGAGAGAGAGGGCGAGAGCAAGCTTTTGTGTTCATGCACAAGTGTGGCTGAGTATCTTTCTTGCCACTGGACTGCACAAAGGAGGCAGGATGAGTAGCTCAGAGATTGTACATTGTGACAACTGTAACACATTCAACACCTTTCTTGCACAGGACTGAGGTCTGGAAATCTTTTTTTCCCTCTGTGAATAAGAGAATATTTCCAGGACATGAGCCCTAGTCCCTGATTGCTGCTAAGCACCATCATGAAATCTTGATATTTTGCTTTATACAGTGATGGGAAGAGGGAAGCAAGGCTCATCACTGGATAATGACCTCCTGGAAATATATGGCCCAGGAAAGCATCCCATGGTCCTTGCCACACTACCCAGCACCACCAGTTGATTTTTAGACTTTCAGTTATACAACCCCTGCATAGAAAAGAGGTGTAATTCATCCCATCAATCTCACTGATGGGGCAGGATTTTGTTGTGTGGTCTGCTCCTGAGTTTTTCCCCAGTCTGATTTTAAATGAGTCAAAAGAGAAGCATGTGCTCGTCCAGGAAACAATTCCACAGTGTAAATGACAATCAATATTAGGGAAATTTTCCTTATATTTTCCTTTATTCTTAGAATTATAATTTCTGTGTTTGCTCACCTTGCTCACTCCTTTCCAGCGTAAACAGTCTGCTTGTTATTTTAATGTTACAAATAGCACGAAGTAACTGAAGACCTTAATTTATGAGAAACACATTTGGATTATTCATTTGTTCCCTAAATTGCCCAAAGGATTTCTATTTTATCCATGCAGTCCCTTGATCTTAATGTTTCCTTCACTTCAACATCCTGATATTATATATATTTTTCATCTGCTTCAGAATTAGACAGACCAGAAGCGATACCTTTGCCAATTCATCTTCACTTACACTTTCTTCATTCAGCCTGTCAGACACTACTGCAAAAGGGAGACAAAGCTGGAACATGACAAATAGGTACTGTGATTGTTTTCAACATGCCACAAAAAAGTAGGACAAAATATCTTAATGTTTTCCTCTTTCCCCTCATCCTTCATTCAGCAGAGATTTGCTGTCATTTATAAAGGTCACTGGCCTATGAAGCGTCTGAGAAGGCAAAAAGTTTTCCTTCCTCTCCAAGTACATATTCAAGCTGCTGCAGTAACATAAACCTTTTATTATATGATGGGTGGTGGCAGCCACAGCTGGTCACAATCAGGTAAATAAGGGATTTTAGGGGACTGCCTCATCTTATTTATGTGTGCCCAAACAAACCTGTCTGATAAATCAGATAAAACGACGCTTTAGTGTAACCATTTTGAAACTGATGACAGCTTGACAGATTTCGTTGCAACCATCCTGAAATATTTTTAAATGAGGTCATTTAACCCTGTACAAAAGGCCAAGATAAAAATCAATAGATTACTATGTCTCATACTGTGCATGTCTTCTATATGCATTTGGCAAGTATGGCCAATCAGAACAGTCTTCCCTGCACAAAACAAACCATTTTCCTCACAAAGGTCTTGGGAGCTTATGACTCTGTGTTCCAAATATTTTCATTTGGAAAGGCTGTGGTAGTCGCTTGCAGTAGGTACTGTTTACCTAACATACCTTCATCACAGTACACAGGAGAAATATCTTAAAGAGAACCATCTCTCTCATGCATTGCTTTTCCTCTCCATCAAAATTCCCAATGGAGAAATATTCTAAGCAGTATAGAAAACAGAAGCAGGGAGCAACCAAAGTACACTTACCATGAAGCATTATAAAAGCTTTTTTCATCAAAATATTTCAACTTCTAATAAAAATATTTTAGTTTTGAAATTTCTGCACTTTTTCTTCCTCATAAAGAATGGCCAAAAAAAAAAGCTAAAGTGTTTCGACCTGTTGTGTTTGCAAGCAGCTGAGAATCCTGTCACTGTACTAGCAGTGTACTAGGAAAGCACTTTCTTAAATTAAAGTGCTTAACTCTGAGTGGCTGAGTAGCCCCATTTAACTCAGTGAAACTCTTCACATGCTTAAAGCGAAACATCCATTTACAGAAAACAGAGTACTCTGTGCTTTCTGCCCACTCAAGAGAACAAACAGAAAGACTATGCTGAGATTTTTTTTTTTCAAAATGTGTTTTTTCTGCTCATTATAATTTCTAGTCATTAAGTTGGTTAAACACTATGGCAGGATTTGAGTTAACCCTGTTGAGTTACTTTTCGGGGGTGGGGTGGGTAGGGAGGGAAAAGGCTTTTCCAGGTTATGGGGCAATGATACGTTTCTTTTCCAGGTTATGGGGCAATGATAACTTTTCCAGGTTATGGGGCACAGACTTGTGAGGCAGCCGTTCAGGAGAACAGATCTGCAGGAAGGTAGGATCCAGGAAGAAAGGGAAGTAAACTCCCTGAGAATGGCAGGCACCATGTATGATGTTCTTCAGGAATTAGTAACATGAAAAAAAGGATGTGCATGGCAGAACGGGTATTTACCCTGGTTTGTCATGCACAGAAAGCAAGCACCACACCTACATTGTATTGCTTTAGGGAACCATAGAAAAGCCAGGCAAGGTCAGGTCTACCTCAGCCTCTCTCTGACAACCCCAAAATTCCTAGTGTTTCAGAATTTGGCATTACAAAGACAAACTGACAACGTATTGAGACATTTTGGTTTCAAATTTTAACAAGAGGTAATTTTCTGAACAGTAAAATAGCTGGTGATGTTTAAAACACCACCACCACAGGCAGAGCGCGCTATTCTAGCTGCATTTGACATCGTCACACCTCACCTGAATTTACCTAGAGGAGACCGGCAAAAAAACACGAGTCTGAATGCACTTGACACACATCATCATTTGTGGTAATGTAGGAAAAGATAAAGCCTAGGATAATTTAAGGCAATTTAAACCAGTGATGCTTGAGATTATCTGAGAATCTTTTTAACCTACCTGGCAGCTCTTTGGATAACATGCAGCAAGTGGTATATAAAATTGTGATTTTAATTGGAAGTGCCTTATTTTTTCTGTTATCTTACTTCAAGTACTAAGATAATGGAGGTTGCACTAACAGTGATAGCAATAGGTATAAAGCCAGTATAGGTTGGTTGTTGAAATTTTCACTTTTAAATGGACATTTTTGTGATTGGCATTAAAACAACATCCTAGAATCAATTTATTTCAGTGTTCTCCCAGTCATAACACCACTTGTAGTCTAACAGGCAATAGCAAGAATAAGCGCTGGTCCTTGACTTCTGCATTTCAGTTCAGAACAGCAGTGAATCAGCACAAGAAAAATATTGCTGAAAATACATTGGTTAAAAATTCAGACCAACCAAGGTATTTTAGGGAAAAGCAGGGGGTTTTGTTTGTTTGTGTGTTTTAAGCATATTCTCCGCCTTCAGCTGACACCTGAACATGAACCCTCACTGAGGTCTTGACACCAGGTTTAGTTCTTTCTTCATGGAGCCCCACTGGTGTCATGTCGGTCACATATCCACTGCAGGCTGTAGCCTGGCACCTGTGAAGGTTACATAACTCCTGAATATACAGACCAACTAAAACCACTCAGGGACCACTGGGGTCTCACTAATGGATTTTTTTCTCTATTTGTCCTTGTAATAGCTTGGGGGGGGGTGGGGGGGTGGGGGGAAGAGCTAATTGGATGGCTCACATTGTACATATTTCACAGAAGTATTATGTTTCTATTTTGCAGAAAGGTACCATTAGTTCATCTACCACATAGGTGCCTCTCATCGGATAAGGAATATGTATGTGCTAAAACTCCCTTACAAATCTTACTCAGAGTGGGTTGGGCCCAGACCTTCAGAGTATAGCGAGAGTTAGAGATGGCTAATTGTAACCATGAACTCCCAAAACTGATCCTCTCTGACTTTGAGTGGTTCTCGATTTTCCCAATCCCCGCCCTTGCCTTCCATGACTCAGGTACGGCTTGCACCTTTGCTAGTGAAGACTGAGGCAAAAAATAATCACTGAGCAACTCGACCTTCTTCATATCTTGGGAAACCAGCGCTCCTGTTTCCTTCTACAGAGGGCCCATGTGTTCTCTGATCTTTTTATCCCCTACGTATCTATAGAAGCCCTTCTTGTTGGCCTTGATGTCCCTGGCCAGGTTCAATTCTATCAGAGATTTAGCTTTCCCTGACTTGTTGGACAAGGTCCCTGCAATACTCCCAGGCTCCCTGTCCCTGCTTCCACCCACTGTAGGCTTCCTTTTTGTGTCTCAGTTTCCTCAGGAGCTGCTTGTTAATCCACACAGACCTCCTGGAGTTTTTATCTGACTTCACTTCATTGGGATGCATTGCTCCTGGGCTTGGAGGAGAAGGTCCTTGAATACTCTCCAGCTTTCTTGGGCTTCTCTTCCCTCCAGGCCTTCTTCCCATGGGACTCTGCAAATCAGTTCCCTGAAGAGGCCAAAGTCTGCTCTCTTGAAGCTCAGGGTACTGAGCTTGCTGCGCACCCTCCTTTCCACTGCATGGATCTCAAACTCCCTCATTCCATGGTAGCTACAGCCAAGGCTGCCCTTGAGCTTCACATTCCCCACCAGCCCCTCCCTGTTGGTGAGGACAAGGTCCAGCATGGCACTTCTCCTCATCAGGTCCTCTATCACTTGGAGAAGGATAGAAGTATTTATTTACAAAAAGTTAAAAAAAAAAAATCCCAAATCCCAAACCTTCCTGTATCTGAAAAGTAGCATGAACAGACACTTTGACACTGTGATGAAACCTCCACCTTTTGATATTTCTTTACTAACTCTATATTCACTTCAAATTATAGGGTTTGACACTAAAAAATACTTTCTTCATCCCATTATCTGACTCTTGCTGATTCACTTTATCCCAGTTTAATCCCTTGTTACAGTTTGTAACACTTCTTCAAATGTTTCTTTTAGTGCATTTCCTTTGATGGGTGTGAGCATTCAGATTCAGGGTTAATGACAAACAAAGCATTATCTACTCCAGCCCTCCTCTTGCCCAGTTTCTAGCTTGGTCCAGCATGGCACCCCTCCTCATCGGCTTCTCTATCACTTGGAGAGTAAGCTATCATTGATGCATTTCAGCAACCTCCTGGCTTGCATCTGCCTTGCCGTGTTGTCCCTCCAACAGATATCGGGGTGGTTGAAGTCCCCCATGAGGACCAGGGTATGTGACTGTGAGGCTGCTGCTATCTGCCCATAAAGGGCAGGCCCATATCTTATAAGAATTAGTAACAAAAGGGGAAATTGAATTTTTTTTCTCCCAGAGCATTTGTGAACCATCTACAAAACTACCTTCCTCTCATATGGCTGCCTTTCCTGCAACTGCCATTGGGAACACAAAAAAAAAGAAAGGCAGAGGAATGAGACTAGCCCTCCATAACTCCATTATTTCTTCATGCTGATATCTATTTTTTTCTTTTTATTCTAATAGAGTACAATTTTTGGTAAACTGTTTGTCAAGATTTTCCCAGGAAAAAATAGACAACACACAACTTAAGTTTATCTGCAATGACTCTAGTTTCCTTGAAATGTCATAATTCTTGTTATAAATATGCTTCCCTATGAAAAGAAAGTGTAATTATTTTGTTAATATGCATGAAAATGGCATTTGAGAAACAGAAACAATATGGTATTGTTTGATTTGGGATTTAGTCCCCAGCTGCTAATAACCTGCCTACGTCTCTAGTGGAATTGTGAGATTGTTATTCCTATGCTTACAACAAATAGCAACCATTTCTGAAACTAGAAGCTGGACCAAAGAGGAAAAAAAAGAAACCCAGAACACCTAAACAAACCCCTTAAAAACCATATTGTGTATTTAAATTAATTGTCTAGAGCATCAAGAAGTGAAAAATCTCATGTGCATCTTGTTGCATTTTTTCAAATATTATTTCCTTTTTGGAGGAAGCAAGTGTTTATGATAGCATTTTTGAAATTACATTTGCAATTGCATATGCTTCCTATTGTTATAGAAATAATATCTGTGATTAATAATATTATATTTCCATCAAGTTCTCCAATGTCGTATTCATGCAATGGACCAAAAGGCTGTCTACCTTTTAAGACAATTACAAAGTGACATTGTCTTACATTTTCAGCTTATCATAATTTGTAAAAGACACATCAACTGAATACTACATGAATTATATCTAATGCCTGCGTCCTAGACAGTCAATTTGATATATATGTTTTGGGTACAATTTTCTAAAGTATTTAAGTGACTGAAGAGTGAAGGTTTAATTTTCAAAAAAGGTATATACCATTAGAATCTGATTAGAACTACTAACGTCTACTTTTCTAAATTTCCATGCAAAATAGAAATTAAGGTTCTTGAAATTTTTTTCCTTATTAGATTTTACTTTATGAAAGTGAAAAAAATTGCCTACTGACAAGATTATGTGATCGAATTTACTACACCATCTGTCTCCAAGCACTGCGACTTTGTCACTTCATCACAAGAGAATCGGCTTTGCTGAACATCCTGAACATTAGCAAACTTCAGTGCCTCAAATAAAAGCATATGATGAAGAATCAGGAGACCACCAGAACCTACTGGCCTTATGTTCTTCTCTTCGGTGGCTTTCAACAGAGGCACTTCCCTGGTATGATTGGAAGTGCATACAGTTATAAAAAAGGTGGGTATATAAATGTCTTTAATAGAACTTGAACTTTTCCTCCAAATTTACATCAAATTCATGCGTATTGATTTTATGGTATGATCTCTCTCCCTAGCACAGGAATGTCCCATAAACTGTCTGAAAAACCCATTTTTATCACTTCAAATAATTAGTTTAGCTTCTCCCTTTCTGTCTTTGATTTTTCCTTTCCTTTGCTAAAGATGACAGGTCTCCAGTACTAATGAAGCGCATACATTATGTTAGAGGGTTGGTATTTTGTGTTGTTGTTACAAGCACATGACAGTGCTTCCAATTCCCTGAGGATTGATATGTTGGTCAAATAATTCTTCCAGATGGGTAATATTACAGTGCACTCTCTAATGTTCCTTTACATATCATATTATTTACCTTCACTGCTTATCAGTAATTGTATGTTTATTAGAAAAAAACCTGTTGTTGTATGGGCAGTTCTTGCTTCATGGGTGTGATTCCTAACTGGGAGAAACCTCTTGTTTGGAGGTGCCAAGAGGAGGTACAAGGCAAGCTGTTTGAAGTACTCCAGATCTCTGGATGAGGTAAATCCTGTGCAGAGATTGAGAACATAGCTGATGCATGAACCATGCCCTGAGAAAACACTCGATGACAATTTTTATAATTGAAGTGAATCTTCAGTGATATACAGTTCTGTGTTGACTATGCAACAGTGCGTAAGGTCAGGTGTGCTATTTACCCAGGTGCCAGTCCAAGATCAGGTCCGTGCCCCCATATAATAAGCTGTGCAACAGAACTCTCATCCTATTGCATAGGAAACTTGAATACCACTCCTGTGCTTTATATCTGGAGACAGAAAGAAATTAAGAGAAAAAAACCCCAAACCCTGCACTTCACCATTTCCTTGGGAAATGATTTGTCTGCATGCCCCTATTTCTGAGTGTGGACTAGAGGATTTATGTGCACCACTCTTGCTGTTAGCCTTTCCAAAAAGGAGACAGGGCATAACCTGACTGGGACAAGTGTAAGAAATGTATGAAAGCAACAGGAATTGGCTGCATTTTTCAAAACCACATACTTTTTGTAACATGTTGGTCAAGAGAATAAAAGAGCTAATGAGTCAAATTATTAGAATTGTAAGATGTGACTAAAAGTATGCCAAGGAGTATTAAATAAATTTATTCCTAACAGAATGAAGCAGTAGGCTCAGAATTTAAGGTTTATAAAAATAATGTTTTTAACTTTTCAAGTATGCATTTTCCACATTGTGAAATTTTTTGTAATTCATCTTTTTTTCAAAGCTTCATGGAATAGTTGAAGTTGGAAGTGATCTCTGGAGGTTATCTAGCCCAATTCTCCCCTGGCTCAAAGCAGGGTCAGCTTAAAACAGGCTGTTCAGGAATATGTCTATTTGGGTTTTGAATATTTCCAAGGAGAGAGATGATGCCACAACCTCTCCGGCAAGACTACGCCAGCATTTGAATTGTGTTTGTGAATCTTAACCTGAAAATGAAATGGAATGGGAACAGAAAATTAAAATAACTCTTCCATTTTCAATGTCTCATCTGAGCAAAATGAGACACAAATAATTAGCAACAATATAACAATATTTTACCAGGTCTTTTTCTTGTTTAAAATAATTTCAGATGCTGTTAGTAACAAGAACAAAACCCAACCCTTTTGTTGGCTTCCTTTAGTGTATGTAATGAAAGTCTGTTCTTAAGTAGTGTAAATTTGGTGCCAGTCCTCTCTCAGAAAGCCCCCGCAGAAGGTGACCTTGCTGGCAGAAGTATATGATGGAAACACTAGAGCCTTTCCACTGATATCAGTCAGTGGGCTTTAGTGCTAAACCAGATCTCAGGACTTTTTAAGCAGACGCGAATTTGTTTCGCTTATATTTGACTGAGATTAGGCAATTATGAGAAAACAGTTTTAATATTTAAATTAGTCAAATGCTTAATTATGAAAGTGCTGAAAGAAGAATGCTCAGCTTCACTGCACTTCAATGGCTTGTAAATTGGCAAGTAGCTGTAAATTAACTCCTGGATTCCTTTAGGTTAATCAAATCAGATTTAATGATGTCTTTGAAATCCACAGATTAAAGGTATAAAAGTCTACATCATTGTATGGGGGTGAAACATAGTAATAGTTGTTAATTTCTATTTTGTTCTCTTTTGTTCTCTGTTCTTTTCCCATAGACCTGCAAAACAGAATAAAAAAGCAGTATTTCTGGGAAGCATGTATTCTAGTGATGCTACAGCCCCAGTAAGGTCTTCACTACTTTTCTCTGACCATTTGTTACACAGGACTTTCATTTTCCTCTTCACTTCCCTTTTTGCAGACTTTCCATCACTGATCCTATTGCATTGCCTGGCATGCAAAACATGGAAGCTGACATTTCTGTCCTTTACATCACATTTTCCTTTAAGGGGGACAATGTAATAAATCAGTAAACACCTTTGTTAAACAACAGTATTTCATGTTGCTATCTGGAAAAAAAAAAAGTGAACTTTAAAAAGTTATTATTTCTAAAGATCTGTTAGATAACAGCAGGGAGACAGGTGATGTGATTCAAGTAAAAGGATTGGTAAATATCTTGTCTATAGTCTGAAAAAACAGTGTTTTAAGAATGGCACCTGAAAGAGTGAAATCTCATGTCTAACAAGAGTATATTTTCTAT